>NC_064874.1:662500-665000 GCF_943734745.1 Anopheles darlingi | reverse complement strand
AACGGCCAGAGCAGCCTTGGCAACCAGCGACGCTCATATTTCCAAACGTTGACCACTACCACCACCGCACATCCACGTCGAACGTCGGTAGTTTATGGTTTCTGATTTTTCTTTTTTTCATGAGCGCGGTACTGGAAAAGGTGGAGTTTTCCAACCGAGTAGCAAAAGTGATAATAAAACTCACAAACAACCACCCAACCAGAGACTGCACCAGTACGTCAGGGCACGTGCACGTGTTTCGTCTGAGGAGGAAGGAATTGATTAGCGGCTAGGCCAATGAAGATCGATGCTTCATCATCACGAGGGAGAAAGTGCTTCCTCGAGGTGCACTAGCGCGACCGTCATTACACACACATGAGAGGCTGATGCTGTTGTGTTGTTTGGGATCACACAAACACTACAGGTGAACAGGTGCAACTAGACGAGAACTGCATCTCCGGCCGATCTGGCGGCCGAGCGGTCCAGTTGCCAACAAAAACCCGCTGACGCTTTCGCTATCACTCTCGGTAAGCGCGACAACTCGAAATAGCTACATGAACTCTTACCAGAGCTCAATAGAAATCCCGGGGAGGCGCGTCGGACATATCCGATCTACTAGACAGCCATCGTGCCCTGGCCGTGGCATGCATTATCGATTTTTCAACCCGAGTCAACCAGACCAACCAGACGGATACGCCGAAAACATCATCATCAACATTGATTGAGCAGCTTGATGATGATGATGTCGTCCACTGCAATGTCGGCTATTACCGGTGACCATTCGGACGTCTGCCATCACATGCTATGAGGCGGCACCGTGAATAGATGACCGGTTGTCATCCGTAGCACATTGGGGGACGTTGTGCGTAGAGCGCGTGTGGTATGACAACGTTTGATGCATTAAATCTAATTTTAGATTCCTTTTATGAGGTATGCATACAATGGACCATTACATTTACAGTTGCCCTTCTATGTTCTGCCACAAACAGTGCATGAGCCTATTAGTTAGAACTTTAAAAAATTAAATTTTGATAGACTGAAATTGAAGTAAATTTCGGAATCCTTAATTCAACCATAAATAGCACAAACTATACTACATCGCCTAAACCAGCTACCTTTAATCTGTGTACGTACGCACAGTGGAAACGCGAGTAAAGGGAAAAGATCAAAATGCAATCAAAGCAACTAGCTGAGAACCTCGAAGATCATCAATTTGTCACTAAACGCCACCCCATCACACTCCGCTTTGCTAAAGAAATCACTAAAAGAAGCATTCCAACAACACCACCAGACCGCCAGACGACAGACACCAAGTGCGGACACGCACATGACCGCGCGTCACGCGAAATCTAGGTCAATCATAAAAACTTCCGCTTTGAGAGCTACGTTCGCGTGCGTGTTGCAGCAGTTGCATTTTCCATTTTCGTTGGCAGGATCTTGGCCGCTTCGGTCCACCCTCTCGTGTCTGGACAGTACGCTACCGGGGAGGTAGTTTAAAAATAACTCAAGAAAGCCAGTGCACTCGGGTGTCCGAAGAATCGTGCCGCCCCATTGGTGCTGGTGGAGTGGACGACGGAGCGAACGAAATGCAATGAACATTTTTCCTTCGAGCGGTTTTCGTTTTCCATGTTGCAGAATAGTGAATCAAACTCTCGGTAGTGCTTTACATTAATCCTCTTCATTTTGTTCTGCGTATCGTCCGCCTAACTAACATTTCGCACTAAAAACAGAAAAAAGTAGCAATACAAGACGCTACATTTGCTTTGCATTATCAGTTCTGGTAGCGCGTGTTAATGTATCCATCTGCACTCCATATTCTACTTCTTATGTCGAAAGTAGGTCAACCAAACCAACGCAACATTCGTTTCGTTTGTTTTCTTTGGCTTTTTCTATGCCCTCGGAAATAGTCGGTTGCGATTTTCCTTGAAACAGCACTAGGAAATATCACGACAAAACGTTAATTGAGCCTGCAAACTGTTTCAAAACGGTGGGAGCCCTCCATGGGCTTCAAAAGAATGCGACGTATACTGCCAAATGTTTCCTTATCGGACAGGTGATGGTGAACACAAAATAAAACTATTCACCGGAGCGAATTGAGAACCGAACCGGAATTTATCGATCGATCGAAAGGAAGGCAACGATGTCAACGTGGTTTCCGGGAGTCACAAGCGGCATGATACCACGGTCAACTGCTATACCATCGATCGATTGAGCCGTTCGTATCGCCCGGCAGCGGTTCCTTGTGACAATTTTGTCTGTCCCGCCCTTTTGCCTATTACGTTACGTTGAGCTAAGAGAACAGAGAGTGAGAGCCCAGGGCACACAGCATGGTGTTGTGCTCGATTTTCGCACGCCATAAAAAAGAAGGATGTGCATCTGCCCCTCATCATGGCGCCGAACACAAAAACATTGAATTTTCATCAAGAAGAAGCCCTATCGAGTTGAATTTAATTTGAATGTGATAACATTACCACGAAATGAGGCGATGAAAATGAGGGCTTGATAGCTAAAAATGATACGG
>NC_064874.1:602500-655000 GCF_943734745.1 Anopheles darlingi | reverse complement strand
AAAAAAGAAAATCAAAGAGTACAAGTAAAGAGTACTACTTAGTAAGCTGCAGTGATGAAACGGTCAATATTGTGGTGTTATCAACACTATCTGCGAATCAAGATTATACGCTTCGCGGCTATCTAGAAAAAGTCTCAAATGTGACCACAATACCGCGCATCAGGTATGGAGTCACAGAGGTCGTGAAATTAAAGCAAACCTTTAAATGTTCCATAAATCCTAGAACTAGAAGAGCAAAAAGCAAGTTCTTGAATTGTACATCCTTTCTTATGTACATCCAGACATACAAAAATATATTTATCTCCGTTTTCCACATGTTCTCAAACTACTGATCGGATTGGAATGAAACTATAGTTAAGTGTTGTGGGGCCGGCGAGTTTTGTACGAAGGTCAAAACCGCAGGAAGTTCCCTGAAGCATAAGGGACCCCAAACGAACTAAATACGAGGGTTTTTGGAAGTGGGAAAGTGTTGTTCGAAGAGGCCTCTACCATTAAAGGTCAGTCTACGCAAAGAATAGCATTCAGCAGGGCGTTGGCAGTGAGGTATTCGGTAAACTGATCATAGCAAGCCCTAAAACAAATGCATAAATAGGAATTAGCACCGATATTCCACTCTATGCTTTCCCGGGAATTGATAGGCAAGCGAGGAAGACTTGTCTTGCGACTTCATACGCGACAGCAACCCGGGATCGACACAGTTTCAGGCACTTCAACAGAGAGAGAAAAAACATGGTTGGTAGACAGTTCCGGCAGACGGGTAGGGCATAAGCAAGGCTAACAAAACTGGCTGAATTGATGAAAACATGAGTGATAGTGTTTTTGCTAGTAATAAACACAATTTATGGTTCCTGATGCTGGCAGAGTGAAAAAGCGGCGGTCTTCATATTTTCACCAAAAACCAGTGTAAACAAACCCAAATTCTGAAGAACAGCAAATTTCATACACCCCTCCCCCTCCCAACTCTATCACGAGGTAGCAACGGGCGCGGGGTCGATGAACTTAGTTTTTGAACACGCATGCATAAAATAGCTTCAGAGTTGAGATTTACAAAACTACCGTGCGGCGTGGAATCCTCTTGAAACTTACAACTTTTTCTTTCTTCTTTTCATTCACAAGAAGGGTGGTGGATTTCGGAGGCTACGAGATGATAACCCCATCTTATCACTGGCTCCCGTTTGTTCACGACACACTTTTCGCACACGCAGTCCTTCTTAGCACCGAACGAATCACCGCGCGAAGTTTAGCGGGTTAAATTGAAAATTTTCTTTAGATAAATCGCAACGAGGCTCACGGATCCGAAAAAAGCGCGTCACTTAAACACTGTGCTCACGCACACACACACACCGCAAGTTTCGTCGAGGTTTCACGCACACCACCGACAATCGGACGCACAACACACAGACCCCGTTTCTTGGGCATCGGTTTTCCACAATACCCCAAACAGGCCATTTCAAACACCAAAAATGGTCAAATGCTAGGGCTTTTCCCGGGTGCTAAGGGGGCGCGTGAGTGCGGTTCGCGAGTTTGCCCAGATAGCAGTGAGAAGATCTTCTCACTATAGAAAATTTCCCTACCGAAAGTTTTTGATTTCTGCACCAAAATTTACCTAAAATAATCCTTTTTGGTGCGTATAACCCTTGGGATTGCTTATAGCCGTGGCCACACGGGGCGAAAATTTGCGCGCAAATTTGCACATTAATGCCAAAATGTTTTCGCTTCGTGTGGCAGGGGTAAAAACCCGAAAATTTATGCCGAAATGTCAAACGTATTGTTTTCATCTGTGTTTTGGCCGCTGAAGTTGATTTCCGAATAAATTTTGCAGTTTTTAACGATTTTGTTGCTGTTGCTGTTATATTTATATTAAAAAATGCAAAAACAATACGAAAAGAACCTACATTTTCGTAAATAAAGCGTTTGATAGCGTCAAGGGTTCAGCGAAAAAGTCCGCGGACGTCAAGGTACTTTAAAAAGACAGGTAGCTTTATCCAGAACAAATCCCCGATTTTATTTTAGAAAAAACTTCAGAGTTTGACATTCACGGGATGTTGGAATGTTTAGTTCGGGAACGCTCTTTTCGGAGCTGTTTTCGCTTTTCCGTGGTATTACGACAGTTAAAATACACGAAAAGTGGCACGAAAGTTGAAGTTTATGCAAATATTCCCAAAATTCTTTCAATAGTTTCAATATGCTATCGGTCCGTAGGTCTTGCCACCCGGCCTAGAACAAGAGCTAGCTAGCGTTCCTGGACCGTGCTCACTCGCTGTAAAACACAACTCGGTCGCTCGATTGATCTTATATAGAGAGATGAATCATTTAAACATTCGAAAAAGAGTGAAATCAAGTACTTTCCCTGATAAAACCACCAAACTTGCCCACATCTTCTTCTTCTTCTTCTTGAAACTCACGTGGTTTTGTTGATAAAAAGCGCCCTGCTATGAATGTCAAACAAATTGAAAATGGTGACCTGTCAAAGCGGTTAAGATGCTACCTGTCTTTTTAAAGCAAGGTACTTTAAAAAGACAGGTAGCTTTATCCAGAACAAATCCCCGATTTTATTTTAGAAAAAACTTCAGAGTTTGACATTCACGGGATGGTGGGATTTTTACTTCGGGAACGCTCTTTTCGGAGCTGTTTTCGCTTTTCTGTGGTATTACGACAGTTCAAATTCACGAAAAGTGGCACGAAAGTTGAAGTTTATGCAAATATTCTCAAAATTCTTCCTAGTGTTTCAATATGGTATCGGTCCGTAGGTCTTGCCACCCGGCCTAGAACAAGAGCTAGCTAGCGTTCCTGGACCGTGCTCACTCGCTGTAAAACACAACTCGGTCGCTCGAATGATCTTAAATAGAGGGAGGAATCATTTAAACATTCGAAAAAGAGTGAAATCAGGTACTTTCCTTGATAAAACCACCAAACTTGCCCATATCTTCTTCTTCTTCTTCTTCTTGAAACTCACGTGGTTTTGTTTATAAAAGCGCCCTCCTATGAATGTCAAACAAATTCAAAATGGTGACCTGTCAAAGCGGTTAAGATGCTACCTGTCTTTTTAAAGTACCTTGTTTTAAAGTACCTTGGCGGACGTATAAAAGTTTGACAGCGTGTGAGGGTTAAACGAAACCGTTTTGGCATTAATTTTTTCGTTTGCGCGCAAATTTTCGCCCCGTGTGGCCACGGCTTATCAACTTAAATTCGCATATCGGAATGGGCCAAAATTTCCGGTTTTTATTTACTAATCTCAAAATTTACGAAAGCAAATCAATTTTTACAATTTCGACGTCATCAATGTACCTTTTCTGGACAAATCGTCTGCTTGGCTGGTTTCCCGATCCGAGATCAACAAGAAGGACATCGGTTTTTTATTTGTTACTTTTTTTGTCACTTGTTGCTCCTTCATCGAGCAGATTCCCGTTACACTTTCACGCGCTGGCATATAAGCATTTTTTAAAGAAAGTTTACCATTTTATCACACGTTTTATATCATTCACAACAAGCCATTCGATCGCTGATATGGTTCGAGGTCAACCGTTTTGTGTACAATTTAATATTACTATTAAATGCTGTTCTAACCCACCTTGTTTCGCTCTTGCACCTGGCCTGTTTGAACTTTTTGGCTGATATTTATGTAAAGAGATTCTACTATCAAGCATTTGCGCGCACTCCGTCTATCCTCAAAATGTCCTTAGTTTTTGTTTTGGATGCAAGAGCAAGAGGCTCCCGTTTCGATTTGAGTCGGTGGAAATCACAGCATTCAATTGCAAAGTTTTTATTCTACCCCTCTGTTTCCCTATACTACTTTCCGTAAAAGTGAACCTGAGGATTGACGACCGACGATTGCGGACGGGGGCACCATGATATCGCGGCTCTTAAGCAAGCACATACCTTATGAGAATACAACGCAATCTCTATATCTTTCTGACACGTTACTAAGCGCTTGTACATTAGTTGAAATAGCAATAACAAGCCTTTAAAGCACCTTGAATGTCTTTTACGAAGTAAGCTTAAATGTAGTTGTATCTTTCCTCAAGTAGAATCGTCTTTCCATTGCGCTCTCTACCTCTTTGCATACATTTTCACCATTTTCTAACTATCATCTCTATCTTTACGCACTTAAAAGCATGCTACATCTATGATCATCGGTAGATCGTGCAAAAGGCAGCAGTAAGCTGAAAGCTTTAACTTTAGGCAAAGTTCCACAACGAACTGGCGATAAAATACCATTGATAATGAGATTTCATCATCGTAATAACGAGAGCAAACAAAAAGCTAAACGCCTAAAAAGCTATCTTCATTTGAGCAATTTGGAATCAATGCTTAAAACGAGCCACAATCGCAGCAAAGATATGTCGTTACAGCTCTCTGTCCTAAACCTCCTACTGATGGGTAATATCGGTGAGATCAGTTCCTGAACTAGCGTTTCAATCACGAATAATATCTATGGAGTTTTGTACACATCCCCCGAGCCTTGTCGTTGAAGCACACTGTTAATCTTCAGCCGTAGTGGTGTGAAATCGATTTTGCCGAACCGAGACATAGAACTGAATCGCTTTCCGCTGCTCAAAGGACTAATAGAATCAGCTCCCAATGTCTTTGAAGAGCTCGCTCTGGAGAATGTCGCATACTTTGGAAACAGTTTTGGTGACAATTCAGGTGACGACCCAGTGCAGTCACCAGGATGTTCGTCAAAAGCATTGCGGCCGACAGTAAAATGACGTCGATGGACTGGCTTTGGCGTACGGAACGTTTCCTGTACGCGATCTTGCATATCCAGAGTAGCTTCTGCAATAGGACGTTGAGCGGATTTGGTTGTTCGCGGTAACGTACTCGCTGATTGCGAAGACACTGGTGTACAGTTTCCATAGAATGGTGATTCATCATGACAGACCGCCACCTTCGGACTGCATGTGTCCGTCGTAGTTTTGCGTGGTGGCACTCGAAGAATGTCTTCGTTGGGATAGTACGACGGAATCTTATCATCAACCGAGTTACGTTTCATGGGAACGCTGCATGAATCGATGCTGATTGCTGACCGATCACTTGCGCTACTGACGCCGCTACTACTACTGCTGCTGCTACTGGTCGAGCTGGATCGAATTGGTTCCGGATGCTTTCCTCCTCCGGTCATTATCATGTAAATCGATTCACTTCCGTTATCAACGGTACTCTTTGGGATCTGCTTCTTCTCGGGATCGCATTGCTCGACAAGCTTTTGGCGGTTGAAACCTGTTCCCGGAGGTCCCATTTCTATGTAGCCACCCATGTTCTGCTGTTTATCGAACACTGATTCATGCTTTGCTAACAAAGTTTCTTCCTTTGGTTCTTCAGTTTCCGGAATTGACGCACTGCAAGCCATACCCACAAGGTTCACTGTTGAAGAATTCGCCGATCGGTTGAATCCTTCCAGAATACGTTCCGAAATATTCAAACGGCGACCATCTAGTACACTTGTTCGGTTCTCCATCTCTTGATCCAGACCTCCCGACGATGATGCGATGGACATGTTAAGGTATTCCGACGAACCAAAGTCCAGTTCGATGTAATCGATATTGTGTTGCGGATAAAATTCGGACGTACAGGAACCGTTGCCATCCGAAAGATTATCATAAGATGTGTTACCGACCCCCAGCTCATCGTCACTAGCCTTGACCGGTTCTACATCGATCTGCAAACGGCTTAGATCAGGACTCGAGAAACTGTTTCGCTTGTTTCCTCCGAAACGCAACCGACAGACGTTCTTTCGATGCACGACGGTTACCGGTGATATGTTTCCAGGTTTTTCCATTCCCACTCCCGGTTTCTTGCTCTGTCCTTTTTTAGACGACCCATGCGATTCACCGCTTGTAGTACGCTTGCGACCAAATACCGCATCTAAGCGCAACCAGTTCCGTTTCTTCTTCAAACTATCCATCTCCGGTGTGTGCAACGATAGATGGTGTTCGTCTTCCATGTCTTCGTTTGTGTTGAGACGCCGGCGAGGTGGCAGTGGAGGCGGTGGGGTTATTGGTTCCTCTTGAATCGTATTTGCCCCCTTCCCAAACACCGGCCGCATCTCTTCGTAGATACCAGAAGCAATCGAAAGACGCGACAGCTGGGAATCTACCTGATCTGTGCCAGTTTCACGAATTTCTTCGTAAATACCCGACATGCCTGAATTCTGGAGGCACTCGTTGGTGGCACCGCTAGGATCTGATTGCGGGCGAGAACGTTGGCCTGTCTGATCAGAAGGAACCATCGGAAGCGGTCCCAAAAAGTCCTGCAAATCCATAATATTGCCCGTGTAATCGAGGTTCTGATAAATACCGAGATCATCCCAAGCGACACAACCAAGTGCCGATGGCACCATCACTAAGGGAGGCGCCATAAGAGCGAGAGGCTGCATTTCGCGTCGGATCTCACAGGCCGGAGTGCGACTGGCACGCCGCAACTGCATCATCTCCTGGCGGTATAGTTCGAGATTGCGAATCGACTTTTTCATCCATCGAAGGTGGCGTTCACACATTAGCTGCGTCTCGAAGGCAAAGTAGGCGCAGCACCGTTTACGATTGTTTTTCCAGAAAAGACCGTACGAATGTTGTTTGGTGCGCGAGGTGGCCATCTGTACCGTCAGGCCGGGAATGTTAATACGCACGATCAGATCGGTCGTTCGATCGTTCGGCGAGGAAAAAAACGAAATTCGCATGTAGCACGGGAAACACTTTACCGCTTCGATCTTCACAAAGTACTGCGACCATGACTGGAAGTAGATAAAGCAACACCAGATATTGAAGCGACCGTAGCAGCAGATTTGTGGCATCACCACCAAGTTACCTTCATGTGCGAGAACTCTAGCTTCCTCTCGCGGATATCCAGCTTCACATCCATCTGCATACTGATCGTACTACCCTCCATGGTTGCGGTTTTCTAAGTTGCACACCTTCTTTGCAATGATCTTTGATGGAAACCTAGAACGAACAGACACACCGTCAGACAACACATCATGTAGGCTTGGCACTTGCTCGCGGCGAACGATCCAGCGTATGCTTTAGCACTCCTCCAGCAGCATGACTCTGACCTTCGAAAAGTAGATAAATAGGTTCCGTCCCCTGTCGCACGCTATCTCCGATCGATACCGAGACCACCGAGTCACCACCTGATCACGGGCGACAGAAGACCTTCGAATAGTTCTAATAGCTCACAATGACTTCACGCCAAGCGAATGCAGAGTCGTGTATCTTCACGTGCTATCGTCTCGATGCCGTTACTGAGAAGCTGTTTGCGTCATTTGGGGTGGCTGGAATTCATCTCCACAACAACTCTCCGGTTTGTTTTTTAATTTTTTTCCAATGGTTATTGTCGTCACACGACAAACCCATTCAGACGACCAACCAGACCAACGAATGTTCGCGACAATACACCATTTGCATAGACGGGCGAGAGCTGGGCATTTATTTGCTATCGGTTGCTCCCACGATTTCGGAGGAGGTACATTTGTGCCGCGTAATCTTGCGTGGTCAATAAACACCGCATGACTTCATCAAAATTTCCCGGTCAGCAAGTACTGGAGGGCTGGACCAGTAGTGATAGCATAATCTTGGGCCGCGTATAGAAACGTTTTTATCATCCAAACGCCCCACTCTGTTTGCAGCATTTGTGCTGGTACACCCCGCAAGTGCTTTCAAATCATCAGGGAGGATATTGGGAAAACTCAACTTCAAAACACATTTACCAATCCTGTTTTTTAGTTCGAGAGATTTTCATTTATCACAGCAATACTTGGTTCAAGATTATGGCCGCTGAAGCCCCAGAATACCGTGACCAGCGGGGCGGGGTTCTTTCTAAGTTGGGGAAATTCCCGCGTAAACTCACCTGATTTGACCGCCGTCCGCGGAAGCCGATTAAGGAGCTATTCTCGTCGTTCTAGCTATATCCTTTTTCACAGCCTCTCACGCCACTTTCCGGTGCAGTCGATGCTGCATCCAGCGGTGCACCGTGGTCAGGATGAATCACGAGTACTTGCCTTTGAGCACATCACTATTCCAGCAGCGTTCAGTAGCTAACAATTTGCCTGCATACTTTTGATTGTAATGCAGACGGCGAGATGAGGAGTGGCACGAGATGCGCCAGAAGATCACATCCGGCCGCAATCAGAACAAAATGGGGTTACGATATCCAACGGGGAGGTGGGTGAAGAACCAAACAACGCTCTTCTCAACGGTTCCGCAGCACAAACACTGGAAAACAGACCCCGTTCGCTCGTTGCAGGATAACCGCGTCCCTGCCTCTCCGTTGCGTGCCAGAAATTTAACAAAATTACCATAAATTTGTGGTTTTCTAAAACTCTTTTTCCGGAAACTGTTTACCTCTCGCGGACAGCGCGACCACACAAACACTCAAGCAAAGTCAGCAAACATATTGGTGTGTGTGGCAGCCTTGCCTTTTTGGTATTTACAAAACTTGCCCCGGATTTTTTTGGTAATTCACGGTATTAGCTAGGTATTCAAGGTAGGCTAGAATTCACGCTAATAGCTAGGTAAGCGTAATTGGTAATTTGGAACAGGTTAAAAGAAAGAGTGCAAATGTTTACCGTTTCTTCATCGTTCCCAGCAAGTAACATTCCCCGCTGGTAGCAGCTGATTTTGTGCCTCCTCGCGCTTCCACTACCCATCAGCCGAATTTGCCGGCCGGTCGTAGCTGCCTCCGGCCACGTTTCGGCTAGCGAGTATGTCCTCGAAAGAAGCGAAAGCCTTATTGAAGGATGCCCGGGAAGCGATAAAAAATAAGAAATTCTCCGAGGCCATCAAGCTGTGCAACGTAAGTGCGGATCATCCGGTGCGCCGACTGCTCGTCAGCATCACCCAGTTTTAATCGCGTTTTCCCCGCAGAAAGTGCTGAAGGAGCAAAATGATAACTACATGGCGCTGTTGCTGCTTGGTGCCGCGTACCAGGATAGCGACAAAAAGGAGGCGGCCGGATATCTGAAACGAGCGGTGGCCTGCACCGACGAACCGACCGTAGCCCTGCAGGGTTTGTCGAACTGCGCGGATGATACGGAACTGCCCGGGGTGTGCGAGAAACTGCTTTCCCTGACGCCAGATAAGTATGCCGAGCTACATGCCAAGTTGTACGGGGTAGCCTCAAGAGGTTCCGCGCTCGGGCCTACATTACGTGTTTTCGAAAAAGAACTGGACCAAAGCGATAAGAATCGACAGCAATCCGCGTTTGAGTTGCTGGGAAAAATCGCGGCCCAAAACCCAGACCTGGAAAAAACGGAAGCCGATTTGGTAATAGAACGAACGAAGATCAACCGTGAAACATGGATCATTGATTCTGCAATTTTAGGTGGCCTGTGTGCTGGAAAGAGAAATCAACAACAATCAGGATATCTATCAGCACGATAAATTCCGTCGTTTTCTGAAGCTGCTACACAGTGAAAAGCGGTACGAGCGCGTTGCATCGATTTCGGCTGCAATGCACGAACGGTTCTCGAACGATGTCTACCCACTGGAATGGATTTGCAAGCTGTACACCGAAAAGATCGTGCCGCGGGAGCGTCTTAAGGAACTGCTACCTCACGCAGTGGAGGTTTACGTCGATCGGGCACTAGCGATCGCCCCAGATTCTGCGCTGGTGCTACTCACCAAGGGAAAGCTTCTCTTTGCAGCTGGTCGAATTGCGGAAGCAGAAGTTGTGTTGAAGCGTGCCAATGATCAGAAACCTCTGTGGATCGCTTGCATGGAACTTTTGGCCGAGATTTACTTCCGTCAGAAGGCCTACGGCTTGGCGGAGGCATTGTACCGCAACTTGAATATGACCAACCTGAACTATGCCATAGCGCTTGTCAACGACGGATCGCTTGAGAAGCTGCGCGAGGCAGATGAATGTTTTGCTAAGCTCCAGGCCGCTACCATCAGCGATCGATCAGAGGATTTACTGTTCTATTGGTGTAAAACGAAGCTACTCCTATCGGACAGAAACGCTGCCGATGAAAAACTGACAGCACTGAAAACAATCAACGGAATCGAGAGCGATAAAATTGATTATCTATGCGCTGTACGAGCGAAGGCAGATGGTAACGATGAGGAAGCAGTTCGATTATTGTCCGTACACGAGACTAGCAGCTGTTGTCAGTTAGAACTATCTACGATCCTCGGCAACATGAGTGGGCGGGAAGAGGAGAGCTTCTATGCGGCACTAAGAGCTACTAAACTGGACCCTGACAATGCAGAATGCTTTTACCGACTCGGGAAGCTGTATCTGCAACGAGGAGATAAGCTGCGGGCGCGAAAATGTCTTGAGAAAAGCGTACGACTGAATCCGGCCGCCCGTAATGCCGTAATTCAGCTGAGTGAACTCTATAGGCGCGATGGCGAGTGGGACTCTAATGCGGCCCTTCTCAGTAGCTCTGGAACTGGAGCAGCTTGGGCTCAATTGCTGCTGGGTTTGCATCATCTCGATCGGCAGGAGTACGACGAAGCGATCGGTGCCTTTCGGACGGTGCTGCGGTTCGAGGTAGATAACTCGACTGCCTGGGAAGGCCTAGCGGATGCTTACCTTGGCCGGGGATCGTACACTTCTGCAATGAAGGTGTATGGTAAGATTACGGAACGTGATCCGGACAATCCTTACCCTCTACTACAGCTGGCCAATATCAAGAACGTTAGTAGCAAAGTGGAAGCTTAATTTCGATTTGATTTGTTAATCACGGCTCTCATTTTCTTTTATCAGTCGTTAAAGCTGCACAAGGAAGGTTTGGCATTGTTTGAGCAGCTCCTGGCAAGACATGAAAACTACTTTCCAGCTATCAAGGGAATTGCAGATTCGCATCTAGGGTTGTGTTTCTATCGCCGGAGTCAAAGAATGCTCGGAAGAAGTCGTGACCATGCCCAGTCATGTGTGGATTACCTAACGAAGTAAGTTCTTCTGCATGCTGTAAGCGAAAGTCTGTCGTTAATTGTCGTTGTCGTATATCATGTTTTAAAGGGCCATCAAAATTAAACCAAATTTTGTGTGCTTGTGGCACCAGTTGGCTAAGGTGTTGGATACGATCGCATGTTTTCCAAAGGTGTACTCGTATCTGCAGCTAGAAGCAGGATTAGCTGGACTGAACGATAACCAGCAACGGCTAACATTGCGACGCGGAAAGCTCGCCGAGCTGGCCAGTCGGTGCTATGCCCGGTTAGTTAAACAGGATGTGGAAAATGATACGCTTTGGTACGAGTTAGCTTCCAATTATTACCGGCGTGCTATGGCAATGAATGAAACGGAAATGTTGAAGGCAAAGGACGATCGTATGAAGCTACTAAACTCTGCTTACGACATGGCAAAGCATTCGATCGTCCTAAATTCAGCGCGTTGGCAAAACTGGAATCTTCTCGGTGTGATCTGCACAACGGAGGAGATCAATGATCGAGCCCTCGCACAACATTCCTTCATACAGGCGGTCGAGAAGGAACGGAAAGTTTGCGCTCCTGCGTGGTCGAACTTGGGCGTCCTGTATCTCAGCAACGGTGATCTGGGGCTGGCCAACAAAGCATTCAGCCGTGCGCAACAATGCGATCCGACGTTCCAGAATGCCTGGATCGGGCAAGCAATCATCGCCGAATGTGCTGGTCATCCGGATGAGGCCATGGATCTGTTTCGACATTGCACACAGCTCGGTTACCACCCGGAGTCATCGCTCGGCTATGCACACTGGGTATGCATGGTGATGGCCGATGAGAGCTATCGCGATAACGAGCGCTATCGCTTTGCGATCGATGATATGCACGCGCTGGTCGTATCACACGATTCGATCTCTCACCACTGCGCCGATCGTGGCGATGAAGCTAGCGTTCCTGCTTTACGTTTCCTTGGCAACATCAGCAGCCGACTAGGTTTGTGGCGTACAGCAACCGACGCATACTATCGTGCCCTGGCCACAGTATCTATAGGATCCTTGCCGGCTGACAACACAGCGAGAGACGAAATCCTGTGTGATTTGGGATACTGTTTGATGAAGCAGCAGCGTTACCCAGAGGCAGTCAAGTGCTACGAAGATATGCGCGGGGATTCATCATTTACGGGATCAATAGGACGTGCTCAGGCTTTCTTCCGGGCGACACAGTACCAGCAATCTTACGAAGAGTACGAAAAGGCGCTTAACTATCATGCCAAGACGGATCTGGAGAAGGCATACGTCTTGATTGCGATGTCGGCCATGGTTTATGCGTTCCAGGGCGAAGCCGATGCAAAAACGATTCTCTTCCAATGGTATGGCATAGTTAATGGAAAATTGCATCGGATGATTGTAACGATTCTTTTGATGGAAATTCCAGTATTACCCTCCCGGACCCACCCATTGAGGCACTGTTCTCTGCCTGTGCCCTCGGTTTGTTGCACAATGACAGTATGCTAACGGAGCTTGTGATAAAGGAACTGCGGAAATACGAAGACAATGCTACGCACGGACACAATGTGGTGTATCTGGTTTCCCAGTTCTATTGGCAAAATGTAAAGTCCTCGCCCTCCTGGAAGGAGCACCTTGATTGAATACTTAATTTTCTGTTTATCTTTCCAGAACCTTAAGAACAAGTGTCTAGCGTACCTTGTATCGCAGGTTCATCGACACCCGAATCGTCCGAAAGTGTGGCAAATTCTGTCGATCGCGCTGCTTCGAAAGTTCCACACACCGAAGAATTTACGGCTAGCGAGCCGAGTGGCGCAGAGCGCTCTTACGTTGGATTTGGCTGATCGACGATCTCGGACACGTGCTGATGATGCTGCGCGTTGGCTAACCGTTGCCAGTGAAGCCGTTGGTCAGTTGGACGCTAAGAAACATCGTATCTTAGCGCAGAAGGCGGTTCATCTGGACCCGACAAGCCGCGAAGCATGGGCTGCCTTTCGGCAGGTCATCAATCCGGTTGATAGCTGGGAGAATCTCTGATCCTCCGGCAAGCTATCAAGTTTTATTGTAAAATAGTTTCGAGTTGGAAGAATAAAGGGCAATTGGTTGATAATTTCATTTCTAGATTTCTTCGGTTGTTTCAGTTCATCAAATCAAATCATCACTAACAAGTATAGCGGGGAGAGGATCGAAGGGAAACCATTTCTCAATCATTACTTTTCCTGTAGAGCTGAATTGGTCTTTGGAATCCTTTGGTGGATGTACGTGGCACCGGTAGCTCGGTGCAGGATGCAAAGCCTACCTCGTTACCGAGCAAATACTGCTGGAACATTGCCGGAAGCAGCTTGATGCGGGCAAAGTTTGCGGCAATCGTTTCCGTTAGCTTCTTGCGACGTTTGTAGCTGCTCCAGGGTTGCGCCTCAAGAATCAGCACACCGCCTGGTTTCAGCTGACGGAACATCCGCCGAAAAGCCAACCGAAGTCCATCGTCACCAAAGTTCAGCTGTATCCATTTAGTCACCGAAAGGCACAGAACCACATCGAATTTGGGTTGTTCGGCTTCGAGAAGGGCGGCATCTTCGAGTATGTAGTTTGCACGCAAAAACTCTACCTGTCCCCTGTTCAACAAATGACGCCGCTCCTCAACCCTGGGCACCTTCACGCCATTTATCAGGGCTTGCTTGCAGTGCCTCCGTGCCTGTGCTATGAGCCCTCCGTCGATGTCGATGCCGAAAATCGCGGATGGTTGGCAAGCTGCGGCCAGTTGTATCGTCAGGGCGCCATTATTACAACCGATGTCCAGGACACGTTTACCGAGGAACAACTCACGCCGCTGCATGAAGGCCTCCAATCGTGGATCGTCCGCTGGTGTAGCGTTAAAGTTACGGTATCCGTAGTAACGGTCGTAGTTACCGTAGGGAAATATCTTCCTCGGACGCTTAGCTGCTTGTGTTTGTTGTTGAGGTTCTCTTTCTCGTTCTTGTTCCGCTTGCGATTCCCGTTTCGGTTCCGATTCCGGCTCTGGTTTTCTCTTACCAAGTGCGGGTTTGCACTCTGTTGATGGTTTCTGGCGGAAGATGAACGGAAATCAGCAGGACGATGTTTGGGGTGATTTTTTACCTTACCTGAACATCTTCTTCCACCCGTCCCGTAATTGTGGTAACTTCCGGAACGAATTTCTGTGCTGCTACCGGTAAACCCATTTTTACCCGCGTTCTGTTGCCGAGCCGGCTTTGGCGAGTTTGCTCGATTGTTGCTCGATTGTTGCTCGATTGTTGCTCGAGTGTTGCTGCTTGGGTTTAAAATTCATTTTCGCAGTTGCTCATGAAACTTGCACTTTACTTACTAAAAACTTCCTTCTGCGAAGATTTTTGCAGCTGTACCGAAGAAGTCTTTCTTCAAAACTGACCGAAAACGAAAAGACGCACGACGGTCGCTTCTTAATCGTTACTGTTGGGCCTGGGTGGACACTCCGGAACACTCGGAATCAAGTACTCGTGATACCGTTGTTATAGAACACCGAGTAACCGTGATATGTCCACAGTCAGAACCTAAATCAAACGAATGTATAAGAGATTTTCAAACTTTATCCCCGATTTCATGAAAATTTATTCCTTAAACGAAAGTAAAAGCTCCATTTGGTTTCTCCTTCTAGCGCTGCAATCCCCATTCCGGAAGGTGGAAGAGTAGTTGGTCGCCTAAATGGCCGTAGCAAAGCCGACACGATCGTTACCCATGTCGAACTCGGTGTAGTACTTGCCGATGAATACATCGCCCAGAATCCACAGTGGACCGTTCGGTGGGGGAATATCGATTCCCATGAATCCAGACAGACAGATGGTCTTTCCCATCTGAGCGATGCGCAGAATGTAGTCGGCACCCTCGATCGAGAACGGTTTACCACCGAGCATGAACGTGATCGTGGGCAGTGTCGGTATCAGAGAGCAATCGACCATGTACTCGCCATTGAGGATTGGCGTTCCACCGATAGCCTTATTGATGGCCGTTACCTCCGCCACGGGACCAGCGATAAGGCTGGTGCCGGTATCGGCGATGGCTTCGCAACCGTTGTTGCAGAATTCGCTCTCACCCACCTTCACCGAGTCCATCTTGAACTGCCAGTAAGCTTTGCGACTGACGGGCAGATAGGTGAAGTCACCAGTATAGTGGCTCGAGTCGGAACCGCCAAAGATGATCTCACCACCCTCGGCTGCCGATGGATCGCGGTTCAGATAGAATGAGAACACTGGCTCATCAATTTTGTGCTGGTTGAACATATTATAGAAGACGGGAGTCACGCCATCCACGGAGATCGATGAGTACGCCAAGCCTAGGATCCCATCAAACTTGGCCGCAACGAACACCAGCCCAGGCTCCTGGATAGCTTCTGCAAACGTTTGCTTGTCCACTGCCACTCCGCCGACGGTCACGGTGTCGGTGGAAAGGTACCCCGAAAGGCTGCCGGTGCCGTATTGGATGTGGAAGGCCGTGCCGTTTTTCTCGAAGGTAGACGACTTCTTCGCGTCGTACTTGTTGTGGAGCAAGCAGGCGATATTCGTGAACGAGCACTGCTTGGACGGTACCCAAAGATTCGATGAGCCTGAGTCGAAAACAACTTTGAAGCTCTGTGGTGGGGTCCCTATCGATATGGCACCAAAATATTGAGCCTATTCGGAAGAAGGAAAACCATATGCATTATGCGGTTTCAATGCTTTAACGAGCTACTTGGTATTACATCGAGATAGTTGGACAGCGGCTCAGGAACGGGGCCAGTTGCAGAGCCATACTTCAGACGGAGCTGCTTGATTTCGGTGCCGACACTGCGGAAATGCTCCCGGGCCGATGGTGCCTTATGCAGCGTGACTCTTTAGAAAAAAAGAAAAAAGAAAGGAACCCTCGTAATCAATTCCGTGTAGAAGCGCTCTCAAGCAATCAACAACAAAATTATCGCTCGTCAGGATGCTGAACTTCTTTAACCTTGCGGCTCTAGTAATCTCGTCCAATGATAGCGATTTATCAATCAAAAACACGAAACAACGAGAGCCTCAACGAGATGAGTCAGAATCCCCGAGGGTTTCTTTGTTCGGTCGGCGGATGATTCTTACCTGACGAGATCTGCTCCGGCATCGATGGCCATCAACGCCAGCAGGACTACGAGGGTAGCGACAACGGTAGCGGCCACTTTATTGGCCATTCTCAATTCGACCGTTTCGTACCTGTGTTTGAGGAAAAATTAAAAAAGTAGTAGGTTTCGCTTCCCAAAGAAAAATGTCACCATCGACCGCACACAAAAACTGCTGATTCACCAGAAACGAAGCGCACTTGTGAGGCTTCCCTCGTACGAGACCTACCTTATAAACAGAAAATCCACAAGAGATTACGGCTTCTTCGTACGGCGAGAGCACCAGAATATTCAGAATTTTTATTCCTGTGAGACGCACTACCGACCTTAAATTAGTTAAAAAGACGAGCTTCGAAGATCCCTTTATTGGCTCTGCTCAGGATATTTGGAAGCAACCGGGAACGGCGAGCGATAGCGGCGAATTTATAGCGATTTTTAAAACTCTCCTTTCAGCCCAAAAAAACTACTTTTAGCCAAGGTACTTTAAAAAGACAGGTAGCTTCTTAACCGCTTTGACAGGTCACCATTTTGAATTTGTTTGACATTCATAGCAGGGCGCTTTTATCAACAAAACCACGTGAGTTTCAAGAAGAAG
This sequence comes from Anopheles darlingi, assembly GCF_943734745.1. NCBI lineage: Eukaryota > Metazoa > Arthropoda > Insecta > Diptera > Culicidae > Anopheles > Anopheles darlingi. The sequence continues at coordinate 638,425 of NC_064874.1, read as the reverse complement.
AAGAAGAAGAAGATATGGGCAAGTTTGGTGGTTTTATCAAGGAAAGTACCTGATTTCACTCTTTTTCGGATGTTTAAATGATTCATCTCTCTATTTAAGATCAATCGAGCAACCGAGTTATGTTTTACAGCGAGTGAGCACGGTCCAGGAACGATAGCTAGCTCTTGTTCTAGGCCGGGTGGCAAGACCTACAGACCGATACCATATTGAAACACTAGGAAGAATTTTGAGAATATTTGCATAAACTTCAACTTTCGTGCCACTTTTCGTGAATTTGAACTGTCGTAATACCACAGAAAAGCGAAAACAGCTCCGAAAAGAGCGTTCCCGAAGAAATATAGCCCATCCCGTGAATGTCAAACTCTGAAGTTTTTTCTAAAATACGATCGGGGATTTGTTCTGCATAAAGCTACCTGTCTATTTAAAATACCTTGGTTAGGTACCAAAAAGTCGAGCCCAAAACTCCCACACCTCGCTGCGGCAGTTTAAAAAAAACCGTTGCGTGCCATCAAACCAGAGGGCTGGTGTCAAGACTCAGAACCGTTCGGGCGGAAGCAGAAAACGACTTCACGACTTGCGGAGCACATCCGTCGGCGTCGTTTCCGGCCGCAGATCAATCACCGCCTCCAAAAGCTGGTGAATGGCCTCGTTCCGACTTCCCTTGTTGTAGTACCGCGGGTGGCGCATGTTGTACAGCACGGGTTGTTTACGGTATTGCTCGATCAGCCGTTCGGTCGCCTCGCGCGTCCATTCTCCGTTGGCCATCGTCCTGGGGGGCGGGATTTCCGGTTTCCGGTTAGATTTCCGTGCGAGTAAATTGTTAACGAGGAAAATATCACTTGCAAAAAAGTTGATGAACGAAAGGCACGACTTGTACACAAAGCGAAAAGCCAAGCCAGCAAGCAAGTCAGGCCCTTGCTTGAAAAATTCCACGCGATTAGCCGTGGCCAGACGGGGCGAAAACCCTAGCGCAAACGAAAAAATTAATGCCAAAACGGTTTCGTTTAACCCTTACACGCTGTCAAACTTTTATACGTCCGCGGACTTTTTCGCTGAACCCTTGACGCTATCAAACGCTTTATTTACGAAAATGTAGGTTCTTTTTTGTATGGTTTTTGCATTTTTAATATAAATATAACAGCAACAGCAACAAAATCGTTAAAAACTGCAAAATTTATTCGGAAATTACCTTCTGCGGCAAAAACACAGAATCAAAACAATACGTTTGACATTTCGATATAAATTTTGGGCTGCGTACCCCTGCCACACGAAGCGTAAACGTTTTGGCATTAATTTGTAAATTTACACGTAAATTTACGCTCCGTCTGGCAGCACCTATTAATTTTTTCGTTTACGCTAGAGTTTACGCCCCGTCTGGCACCACCTAATGGGGTGGTTTCTGCTGGCAGGGTGTCGTTTTGGACGACGTAAACAAGGGTGGGTTGAAAGCTCGTAGTTAGGTGCCTATTCCCGTCAGGCGTCAGGCTTAACTCGAACATTTTCGAGGAAATAATCGACTAACCTCAAAAACACGTTAAACACGACTAATAGGCTAATAGGGGAATAGGCACCTTAATTTAAAGGAAAAAACGTAACGAAACTCTTTCTACAGGCGGCTGTTGTGTTGTTTTCTGTTACATTTCTTGAACTATTACAAACTCTACAGAATTTTCATCATCGAAATGATGAGTAGTGATGATGAGTTCATGATGAGTAGTGATGCGCCACCACCAAGGCATCGCCCGACCAGAGTAAGGAACTTTACTCATAAACAACACCATAATACCAATAATTTTTTACTCTTCTCTACACTTACAGGTGGAAAAGCTACAACACAAAATATGGATGCTCGAAGAATTGAACAAACGCCAAGTAGAAATTATTGAAGAGCTACGAAGTCGGCCACAGATTGCCTCGGATGAGGCAATGGAGTATAAAAGACAAGCAGAAATGTACAAAAAATTCTACATAAAAGCAGTGGAGGAAAGAGAGGAGTTCAGGGAATATCTTCTGGAGTACTTCTCCCCGTCGTCCAACTCGCATGCTCCTGATGGAGATGATGATCCTCCAAGTGATTGCACCAGAGATAACTCCCCCCCGCTGCCTAATGATGCTGCTCCTGATGGGGATGATGATCCTGATCACTGCAATAATCATGAAACAACCCTGTCACCACCGGCCCTACCATTGGGCAATATAAATGATCTGATGGTTGCTGAAGAACAATCAAAAGATACGGAATTCAGAGTAGCTATGAAACAGGAGTTAGAAAAACTGTTAAAAAATGGAAGTGCCTATAATGGACGTAACGTCCATAGGCTTATATTTTTCCATTTATTTGGTCCATTAGTTGAAAAACTGGTATTGAAAAGATCGATAAAGGGCAAAATTGTATTAACAAATTATACAAATGTATTAGACATGTACATGTGGAGCTGTAAGAATCTAGGTAGTAGTTTATCAGAATTACAAATAAGAAATTCTATTGATATTATGTTAAAAAACAAAAACAAATTTATTAAATAAGGTTCAATAAAAAGCAATTGCGTTTCCTATTCAGTATCGCGATATGTTACTTCTACTAAAACTAGCTTACATACTATATCTGACCATGCTATGGTTTCTAATTCGTCACCCAAATTGTGTGCATTACTAACTGTAAACTCTAGTATATTAACTCGATCTTCATGCCGATTGTAAGTTGATCGACAACCTATAACCTTGTGTGCGTAAACATATCCTTCTATCGAATATTGCATAGCTAAAACGGATGGTTGACCATGCAGTAAGCCTAGAAACCATCTATCAGAAAACTTATTTTTAAGAATTAACTTTGGGTTTATACCCAATTCTTCGTATTTGTCTGTATCTTCTATAGCCATAGATAAGTATGGATATGTTTTCGTGTATGTAGTCCTGCGTGAGGAGAATACTATCGAACACACATTCTGTACTGTTGGATTGACAATCCCAATTTCTGTCTGGTTTGCTTTATGTGAATTTTCAAATTCATCGGTGCTCAAATTTGGTAGCGGTCCAAATCTCTCCACACAACTAAGCAGATGCAGATGATAATGCATTTTTAAAGTAATATTGTACCTGGTCGTTTGATGGTATTTTTCAAGGAACTCCATAAGGAGCTCTTGTGCGATTACTTTGTTGGTTGGGGTTAAAAAATAATCTGAAGAGAGTATGCTTATTGCCGTATGCAATAGCATATACACCCTATACTCGCTGGATGACAGAATTGCCTTGAATATATGGACACCATAATTTAGCAGATAGCCATAGTGTTGGCTCCTATACCTTTCTCGGGTTAGAATACTTTTCAACGCTTTAACACTATTTAATTGGTCGGGGAACACAAGTTTAGAAATTATTCTGTGGTACCTTTTCCTCATTACCAAAGGTAGCGTTGTTGCATAATGTTGAACAAGCAACCTCATTGAACCTAGATGAAGAATATGTCTAGGTTCCGCTACTGGTATATCAAGTACCAAGTCGAAATTAGGCACACTTGCAAATGGAAACGATGTAAGCTGATACCGGCCAGTTTCTGGGTGTACTACCATTCTATAGTGCCCGCAATACTCATAATTGCGGAATTTTCTATTGTTCCGCGGGTTCCCTATTCTAATAGGATAATTTCCATCAACCATGCTCACATCGCACACTCTACACGCGTTTTCTGTTGTGCAGAAGTGCACTGTACCTGCCATAATATACTGTGCTTGTAAGTCCCCGATTGCAAATTCGAGGGTCACGAATCGCAACATACCGGCTGCAAATTCCCCCTCTGTTGAGAGGTGCACTATTTCTTGAACCGCAGCTTCTAGAAAAACTTCATCCGGTATCTCATATTGGTCGCAGAAAAACATTCCGATAGCGATTGGTGGCTCCTGGGGATAATCAACGAGGGATATCTTGATTGGCCACACATCCCGCCAAACCTCGTGGTTCGCCTGATTACGGATAACGACACCATCCGTATGGAGGATTATCCTCACTGCCGATCGGTTCCGTAAGGGACCCCTGAACATGAATTCCAGGTTGTTGACTGGAAAACAAATTTAAGAAAATTTGCAAAATTAATCACAATATTATTTTTATAGAACATACTGATACTTACAAATACCATCATGATGGTATTCAGTGCCGTTCGCAAATGTTCTGATTGAGCGATGGGTTGTTGCGTCCCTGGTGTTAACTAATCGGTGTACAATGCTTGGTCTGTTAAATGAAAAAAATCATTCAAAGTCGTCAAAATCGATAGCAAAAGAAAAAAAAGAAGTTGTGTTTGATTACAGCAGAAGCAAAATAGGAAAAATCAGTGGAAAAATAGACCTCTCTTTAAATAGAGAACAAGTCGCAAGAGCAGATGCATTTGCAACAGACAGAATTGCACCAGAATTGAGAGACTGTACGAAGCTGGATGGATTAAAACATTTAAATATTATTCTATGTCTAATCAGCGGCGATGTCCAGAAGCGGATAAAATCAAATTAGCCACAGTGTAAATCTGTCCATAATCTGTTGCTACCTTGTACCGGTGGCCATGGCAGTGGTCGTCGAATGGTTTGTATCATCCTAATACATTAGTGAAGCTTTTGGCATAGATAAATCAGTAGTTTCTCATTTGATAACCCGTACAAGGCAAAAGAAACTGTTGAAACGACTTTGCGTCCTTTTCGTCTTTGAAAAACTTCATCCAAAATTGACCGCATTATCAAATGGTATTCAACCAAAGATGCGTTTGCATCAGGCATGGAAATAAGGAGTAAATTAAAGCGTACATCAACAACAAAGGTACAACTTCATTTTGCGATGAGTTGTTTGATCTGGGATGTCTCAATATTAAAAAATAGTGTTGTTTTGTGATGAATCCATATTCAATCTGTTTAATTCGGATTATACGAAGCGAGCTAGACGTCCACTTGGTACTACACTAAATCCGAAATATTGCTAGAAGACTATTAAACATGGCAGATGATGTGTGATGGTCTGGGGATGCTTCTCTGGGCAAGGTATGGGACATTTTCATCGAATTCATGGGATTCTGAACGGAATAATGTACAGAAACATCATGGAAAGTGTGATGCTTCCTCATGCCCAAGATGAAATGGCGTCGAAATGCAAATATCATCACGACAATGACCCAAAAGATGCTTGCAAAAGTGCAAAAAAAAATCTTCCAAGATCACAAAATTGTAGTTCTATCGTGACTATCTAACTAACCTAATTGAAACCCAATCGAACATTCGTGAGAAATTGTAATTCGCCGAGTAAGAGTAAGTGAGTGTTTGAGTGACGAATGTGATGAAGAAAACCAATCGAGATCGGTTGATCCATTATTTGTCGCAAAAAACTAAATGCTTTGGAGTGACAAACCGTTCATCGCGGCCATAGGATCACAAGCCCAAAATATCATCGCAACACGGCCGGGCACAACCCGATATGCCACATCCAGATGCTGTGATATAAAATCTGCTTTCTTATTACTTTTTCCACCAACAATTGAGAAAATCATTATCGAAAGCACCAACAAACATGGAAAAAAAATTTGGTGACAAATGGCAGAACATTGATTCAGCAACCTTACGTGCATACATTGGAATACTTATGTTTTGAAAAATGTTTCATTATATTCTTTTTTACAGAGGAAAGAATGAAGATGTGCACAATTTGTTTGATGGTAAATTTGGTCGCCCATTGTTTGATTCGAGATTTGTGGGATCGTTGGGTAGAAGGTCTTCCAATGTTCTACAACTGTACAACAGCCAATAGCTTCTGAATAGCTAAATTATGACAAGCATTTTATGATTTTAAATGCATATTTGTGGTCATCTACCCAAAAACATACCATATTGAAATTTTAAAGCCGATCGGATTGTTAGTTTTGAAGATATAATCGAAAACCGAATGGAAATTGGACCAAATGGTCCGTACCCAACTGCAGGGTTAAATTATAAATCAATTACACTAATTTACCCATAAACATCACCCTCTTATCTCCGCGATGCCGTACGCCCCTATCCGGTGCGGGCTTTGGTATTAGTATGGGGTCACCGTGGTACCCGTACCTGGCAGTGACGGTGGTGCTGGGCCACCATGCGGATGATAGGGTGGAGGAGTGCCGGTACCGTTTGCTATCTGCATTGTCCGTTCATCCGATGGTAATCGGTCGGGGTGCCACTGTACGAACCGTTCGACGAGGCTGGCGAGGAGAGCACATTCCCTTGGCCGATGCATGATGTGGATGGTGGCTGGAGTGACAATGAAGCAGACCAGGTGAGAATGAAGCAGAAGCTGAAGCAGATAAAGAGGTATAAGGACTCACTGTGATGCTGATTCGAATGGTGGTGGTGATGGAGCGGATGATGCGTCAGTGCATCATCCCCATTGACGATCAGGGCCGTAGCCGATCGTTCCCCCGCGCCGCGGTGATGTCGTGATAGCGGTGGCGTGCTACGGGTTAGAGATCATAGTTATCATTTGTATGTACAAATCGCTCGCTCGCCCCACCTCGGTGCCGACGCCACTTACCCATTACGGAAGGACAATTTTCGGTCCATGCTTCAGGACAAGCATTGCTGTGCTGATGTCCTCCATCGTCTCCGCACTCCACTCAACGACCGACGATTTCCTTCCGCAGACCACCGGCACCATTCTGCGTACCGGTGACTAGAACTCCACGTATCATCTGATGAGGTACTTGCACTGATGATGATACTGTGGTTCCTGTTGCTGTTAATGGTTGTAGATAGATCGCTAGCATCGTAGTCGATCGGTGTCGATGAGCGGCTCAGAGCATCGCCCTGGATCCATGGAGCGCCCCGTTCTGTGCATATCCCGGTGCACCAAGGGATCATATGGCAAGTTGGTCGAATGCTTCGCCTTCGGTGGCGCCATACATGTTCAGCTTTATAGTACTTATGCTGTCGATCATCATGCTCGTAGCCACATCATCAAGCCCTCTGGGCAACAAGTCGAAACTGAAACCAAACTGAACGTGTTTGAGATATTAGATGGGTGTCACAGGATTCACAGTTACAATCACCTCTACAATCTTACCTGATATACGGTCGGTTGTTTCGGTTAAGCGCATCCTTCAGTGCCTACTCGAAGTTCTTCTGCCCCTCGTACGGGTCACCGACCGCAGAAAGGTAGGCAGGTTACACTACTTGGGCAACTCGGCGCCACCGGGCCCTTCCTACGATCCGGTACCGGTTTCCTTGCCTCGTGGTTCATACGCCATCCATGCCTAATCCTCTTATTTTCGGGTGATCTGAGCACGCAAACCTCGTAACGAGAAACAAACACGCACTACACTACTGTTTCACTTATTTTACACTACACTTTTTCACTCATTTAAAGGTTTTTTCACTTATATTAACACGCGAAGTTGCAACCGGCGACCGGCAAGTGAAATTCTAAATGCACTCTAAACCAATTACTGCAGTAGCTGAATCAACCATCGTAAGTATTTTCAAATAACATTATAATGCCGGCATAATATCAAGGATCAACATTCTTACAGAGCAACTTTAGCACATTATCATCACGTTTGCTGCCGGATAACCTGAAAGGCTTGGATTTGCACGTGTTCTGTTCACGTTCGTTGATTGCCCTGGCCATGCCAGCCTCATCCGGATCATCACCGGCGATGGGAACAAAATGGTCATGCTGGCTGTTGCGACCCCTCGGGATGGCCACCGGCAGTGCCCGCAATCCGCCCAAGGCCTCGAACGATCGATTGGGACGCGGCCGGCCGGGTGCCGGGAGTGTTCCGGGTGCACGCGGCGTTCAGCGGGATTGATTCACAAAGGGAAAATCGGACAAATAAATGATCCGAAACTTTGATTCCACAGGGAAAAGACCGTTTCCGGTTTTTTTTTTTCAAAAATATCCGGAAATATCGTCTACTCACCTATCGTTATCGTGATCGTGATCTCGAGCAGAGCAGAAAAAAGAGATCGAAAAGAGATCGATCGCGGAGCGATTAGTGCTGAGCCACCCACGCTCTCAGCACTCACCTGGGATTTTTTCACCTGTTTCCGGGTGCCCACACCTGACGGTTAACCCTTGCCCAGAAAACCACCGCCGGTACAAGATAAGGGACCTGTTGGAGCCTTCAGGGGGATTTATTGTTCTCCTCATGAGAACCTATGATTGCTTGGGCTACTACCGCGATTGTACATAATTATGGAAAAGTATAATTTTACTTTACTTACCGTACTATATTCGCCATTTCCGATGGAATCAAAAAACACCGCCAACAATAATCAACAGTTATAACACGATATCAATAATCAACAGCAATAACACAATCAACAAAACAACAGGTTAACAATTCGTGGAAATGTTAACAACTTGTAGAAACTCGCGAAAAACTCGTAGAAACTCGAGAAAAACTCGTAGAAACTCGAGAAAAACTCCCAGAAACTCGTGAAAAACTCGCGAAAAACTTGATCCAGTTTGCGTCGTGGAAACTCGTGAAAAACTCGTGGAAATCGTCAAAAACTCGCGAAAAACTCCAAATGCGTGATGCCTGATCGCCGTTATCAAAAAATTTCGATCAAAAAAATTTGTTATTTTGCCCATGCCACGCCGCCGTTATTATTCCGCAAAAATCAATTGTTTCGATTTCAACAGAAACTTGCCGGGGTCGAGGGGGAGGGGGGCATGAAGGGGGTTCGGCGCAACTGCACGGCTTTGTTTTGTTTTGGCACGGGTTTTTTGTTGTTTTGGTTCTTCCTTCCTTTGGTGTGTGTGTGCTCTGGTGGTGGCTTTGGCATGTGTGTGTGGTAATGTGGTCATTGGCTCGTCATTGGCTACAAGCACACACCAATCACACTGAGCCCCGCCCGCCATAAAAAAGGGGCATGCCTTTTTGCACGGGTAACTGATCTTGACCTTGAAATTGATCATATGATCAATTTTTTGATCAAATGACCGTTTTTTGATAAATTTTATCTGTTCTTTTTGGCTTAGTTTTCTTTAAATTTATTATTTAGGTTTATTTAAATTGACCCATACAAATCGACTCAAAGACTTTTCCTACGAGGAAATCGAGGTTTTCCCGGCTGAAAACGAAAAAAAAAGGATTATTAACCCACGGGTGATAACACTTTTTATCAACATTTATCAATATACTCGGGTCTATCAATTGTTAAATAAGTAAACTACAATATTTTAATGAAAATAAATTCAAATTCTAATTATTGTTGCGTTGTAACACCAGCAATGGGAGAAAAATAAGTAACACATTATTCAGCCCTTTATGTGCAATTTCACCTATAAATTATTTCTCATACTGATTAAAAATGGTTTGTACAATGCCATTTTCATAACATATGAGTAAACCATTCGTTTATTTTGATTCAAAAGACTTAAAGTGGGGTTTCGGTTCCAGAGACAAATTTAGCCGTGATAATTTAGATTCATATACTTTCGATAAGATTCGGGACTATCATTAGACAGAAAATGCTCTATATTTCAACTTTTTTAAAAACTAATCTTACAACTTGCACATTCTTGCAATTTTCAATGAAATAACTAGGTAATTTTTCCCCCTTGCGGATGAAGTAATCGCCTTTCATAATACTTTTGCACATCTCACATGTTGTTTTCTAAAAATTATATGAACAAAACAATTGACAACGCGGATAACGAAAAAAGGTTTTGTTGCTTATCGTTCCTTTCTAAGTTCAAATATTTGTAAAGTTCTGCGACAATAACAAGTAAATTAATTGCAAGTAGCTGATTTGCTAGTTCTCCCGGGTAAGACATCAAATATTCTACAGATTAAACAGAACAGATTAAAAAATAATACATTTTGAAATACACGGAAACTTCTTTACCATACATTTATTTGTCAGGAATACCTTAAAAATGCCAGCTTATGTTCTCTTACTAAAAATTATGTACCTTTTTTACCTGCAACATCAATCAATTCGTAAAATGTTGATATGACGAAAGTGTTTGCTATGTCAGTTTTATTCGAATTAATTTTATTAAAACAATTACAGAAAAATAACATCACTTTGGATTTTAACTACATTGAAAGTGTGAAGGGGTCCCAATGATGCTTTTTGTTCTGATTTTAAACCAAAACACTCTGCCAAGACCCTTAAATTAGTTCTTGTGCACTATTTTTGCCATAAAACTGATGAAGTTAAGTGAAAAAAAAGGCAAAAAAGGCAGTTTCTGATTTCAGATTTTTTTTTCTGATTTCAGAATTTGAAATCCGTACCGGTTGGATTGGAACCGGTTCGAGGCCGATTTCGTTTTTATCGTTTTCGCTTCAGGGTAGATTTCGTTTTTATCGTTTTTGTGCGAATCGACGAAACGGGCGAAAACGGGCGAAAATCGATGAAAAAGATTTTCATCTCGCCGCTTTTTGTGCTGCGAGGGCAAATGAAAAAAAATCTGAAATCAGAATTTGTTTGCAAGTTTCTGATTTCAAATTCTGAAATCAGAAAACAAAATCTGAAATCAGAAACTGCCTTTTTTGCCTTTTTTTTCACTTAACTTCATCAGTTTTATGGCAAAAATAATAAGGAAACTCCGCTAACGCTAACTCTTCTTTCTTCTTTCTCTATCGAAACGCCAATGAAACCAAAAAATGCTTGATTTCATAGCTACTCTGAATTCCGTATCTTTTGATTGTTCTTCAGCAACCATCAGATCATTTATATTGCCCAATGGTAGGGCCGGTGGTGACAGGGTTGTTTCATGATTATTGCAGTGATCAGGATCATCATCCCCATCAGGAGCAGCATCATTAGGCAGCGGGGGGGAGTTATCTCTGGTGCAATCACCTGGAGGATCATCATCCCCATCAAGAGCATGCGAGGTGGACGACGGGGAGAAGTACTCCAGAAGATATTCCCTGAACTCCTCTCTTTCCTCCACTGCTTTTATGTAGAATTTTTTGTACATTTCTGCTTGTCTTTTATACTCCATTGCCTCATCCGAGGCAATCTGTGGCCGACTTCGTAGCTCTTCAATAATTTCTACTTGGCGTTTGTTCAATTCTTCGAGCATCCATATTTTGTGTTGTAGCTTTTCCACCTGTAAGTGTAGAGAAGAGTAAAAAATTATTGGTATTATGGTGTTGTTTATGAGTAAAGTTCCTTACTCTGGTCAGGCGACGCGTCAGGTGGTGGCGCATTACTATGCATCATTTTGATGAGGAAATTCTGTAGAATTTGTAAGAAATTCAAAAATTGTAATAGAAAACGCGTGTTTCACGTGTTTCACGATTTTCGATTCGAAACTTTCGAGTTAGAAACTTTCGAGTTAGAAACTTTCGAGTTAGAAACTTTCGAGTTAGAAACTTTCGAGTTAGAAACTTTCGAGTTCGAAATTCGAGTGTTATACCTGACTGACTTAGCTGACAAAGTGGTCGATTTCGATTTCGATGGAAAATAATCGAAAGACGCCAAGACGCCGGAACCTCGTTTTTTGTTATTTACGTAATTTATCATTCTTCAAAACATAGGAAATCTAGAAAACCGGAAACCGGAAATCCCGCCCCCCAGGCTCAGCAGTGGTTCTCGTCGTTGGCTGCTGCTGCCTTACATCGCCGCCTCTGCCCGCGTCCACGCGCATATTTAGGAAACTCCGCTAACGCTAACTCTTCTTTCTTCTTTCTCTATCGAAACGCCAATGAAACCAAAAAATGCTTGATAACGATACCGAAATGATAAACACTTTCTTCAACGGTGCAATATTGGTGAATATTTGGTGATTGTCTGGTGATTTGGTCTGGCTTTGAAACGGTCACGCTCAAAACCGGAACTGTACGGGCGACTGTGTGTGTGTGTGTGTGTGGTGTGGTCTGCGGCTGCTGGCCAAATTGTGCTGTGGGTGGTGTTTGGGGTTCGGTTGGGTATTTGGGATTTGGGGTTACCGTGCGGGACTATCCCTGCTACTCATTGACGCATCATGATACAGACCATTCAGGATGTCAACGATTGCGTGCCGCTGTACTTGCCGCACAGCTTGTACCTCAAGCCGCTGGCCAAGTTCAACATATCGGTCGCTCTGCCCGCCACCATCACGGGCAAGACCATCTCCAACTTTGACGTCATGGAGAAGATGCGCCAGATGATACTGCCCGACAAGTTCTCTGTATTGAAGGTAAGCTTCTGCCTCCGACCCAACCACACAACTCGATTTTCTATCCCTTGGGTTGCTTCCTTTTTAGGTTTCGAAAAGCACGGTTGGATTCATCCGGTTCGAGGGAGAGCTCGAAGACCGGGGGAAGCTGAAGGCCGTCCTGGCACGGCTCGATGGAAGGCCACTGAAACTGGCCGGGTTTGATGAGTCGGTCAAAGTGCGAGCGTCGGAGGCTAAGGACGATTTCCCAACGCGTCACGATTGGGATTCGTTTTTCCGCGATGCCCGCAATATGGACGAGATGAAGGCGGGTGAACGACCCGATACGATCCATTTCAGCAACCTGCCGATCAAGTGGTTCTGCCCGCGGCATGCCGAAAACGAGGATAACGTCAAACCGAGCGAAAGCATCTTCAAACGGATCTTTGAAAAGTTTGGTGAGGTGCGGGCCGTCGACATACCGATCTGCGATCCGTACCGTTCGCAGATGAAGGCGCACATGTCCGGTATGAAGAAGTTTAGCTTCGACCAGGAGATGTACTTCGAAGGGTAGGTTTCCGGGAAGGATGGATGGCGCAGTTGAAGTGCAGCAGCAAGACTCCTGTGTCTGGGGGACGATCGAGTGCACTACGCTGTACCGAATGTTGTGATGGTGCCCCGCTCCTTATTCAGCAACAAGTCGCCAATATTGGTCCCCGTTTTTCGCTATGTGTTCTTTCTTCTTCCTCTTTTTCTTCCCCTTTTATCACCTCCTCCCCCTCTCTCCTCCCACCGCATCCCACCCATAGGTATGTACAGTTTAACGAGTACGTTGGGTTCGTGAAGACAATGGACGAGTTTCGTGGCATGAAGCTGGTACGCAAGGAAGGCGATCGTAATCTGGCCGTTACGATCACGGTGGACTTCGATCAAACCAAGCATCTGAGCGATGCATCCGTCAAGAAACGGCAGATCGTTCGCGATCGCTTGATCGCTGCTGAGCGTGAGAAGGAGGAACTGGAAAAGAAACGAATTGCCGAGGAGGAAGCACGGAAAGAGCTCGAAAGGTTTGTCCCCTCCGTCTTTTTTTATTTCGTTACATTGCAGCGACGGACACGATCAATTTGACGATTGATTATCTCCTTCCTGTCTTTATTCTTTGTGAATCCACAGAAAAAAGGAGGAAGAAAAGCGGCAGGCCGAAATCGAGCAGCAGCTTCTGCGTGAGCAGCGTCGCAAGGAGAAGCATCTACAAAAGCTGCGCCAGAAGGAATCGGATGAGATTAGTCTGAAGATACGGTTGGAGGAGAAGAAGCTGCTCGAAGCGCAGCGCAAACTGGAGAGCATCCGGTTGCTGGACGCTCTGTTTGAGCGCATGAAGGTACGCGGGGCATCGTTCGTTCGCATGACATTGCATTCGTCTAATTTTCTTCACTTTTTCAGATGAAACAATCGCTGGAGAAAGGCAAGCAAAGGAGTTCGCTTTTGTCCAGTGACGGTGAGGACAATGTGAGTATTTCGTCCGCCTCAGGGCGGCAGAAGAAGGCAAACAAATTGAAGCAGGCGCAGGAGAAGGAGCTCGAGAAGATGCGCTTACGGTTGAAGCAAGCGAAGGATGGTAGCGTGCTCAAGCAGGTACTCAGTACGGGTACCGGTCTAAAGGTAGATCGTTCACGATCGCCGAGCATCAATACGATCAGCTCGGATGACAGTATTCTTAGCGATACGCCACGCAAAGCGAAGAAGAAGCGCAAATCGCAGACCTCTTCCATCCGCAAGTCCGGCTCTTCGGCGGAGGATTCATCGGCCGAAGAGTCAACGGCGGAACAGGGCACCGCGGCGGCTGGTGATAAGAAACGAGAAGTTCGAGAAGAGATGGCGAATCAACAGCTTCCAGCAGCGGCCCCGTACGCTGGTCCCCAGCACATAGCTTATGATCGTCCCGTTAGCTATGCTCCGATGCATCCCGCTTACTCGGCCGCGGCCGCCGGTATGTATGCGGGTATGGACTGGACGAGTGGTATGAGCTACCCGTACACGTACGATCCGTACTATGCTCAGTACTACAGCTCGCTGGCATACCGGGGCGCATTCCGGACGGCTACACGCGGTCCACGTTATCCGCGGGGAGCTGTTAGCAGTGGTAGTGGTGGTGGCGGTGTGACACGTGGTCGTGGCAGTTACCGCGGTAGTCGAGGCGGATACGATGGTTATCGTGGTGGACGTGGGATGGATGATTACGATGGTTACGATCGATCAAGGAGTGCTTCGTACTCACGGTCGCGCTCTCGTTCTCGATCCCGTCATAGACGTCGATCGAGCAGAAGTCGAAGTCGCAGCCGCAGTCGCCACCGTCGGTCGCGATCGCGAAGCAGCCGAAGTCGTAGCCGTAGTCGAAGCCGTAGCCACCGTAGAAGTCGCAGCCGAAGGTCTCGGTCCCGCTCTAGCTCCCGATCGAGATCGAAGTCAGGTCATCGTAGTCGCAGTCACAGCCGCTCTCGATCCTCTCGTTCGCATAGCCATCGGCGTAGCAAACGTCGATCGCGATCGGGAGGCTCGGGAGGTGAAGATCGCTCGAAGAAACCTGCTGTTCAGATGTCGAAGCCGGTATCGAAGAATCTAGTGTCCACCATTCGGGGTGCTACCCGTTCTCGCTCACACTCACGATCACGCTCACGCTCGCACTCACGTTCGCGCTCCAATTACAAACATCGATCTTCAAGGCGCCACCGAACGCCACAACGGTCGCGTCGCTCTGGTTCGAGAGCGGATGATGACTTGCAGAGAGCGGCTAAAGTTGATCGGAAACAGGTGGATCCTCCGGAGCCAAAAAAGGAACCGGCGGCACCCCCGGTCGGACCGATCGGTCCACGATCACCACCGGAACCGCCAATGGAACCCAGTCTGCCACCGGAGCAGAATGGCGATGGAGATCGTAATGCCAGCATCGTTGACGAAGAGGAACCGCCCGTCGTCTCGGAATCGTTTAAAAAGCATCGAATAATTCTACGCACCGATCAGATGATGAGAAGTACCAAGGAGATCGAGGAAGAGGTACGAGAACGGCTTATACGCCAGCAGAAAGAACGCGAGGAACAACAGCAGAAGCAACAGAAAGAGCAGCAGCAGCAACAGCAACAACAGCAGCAACACCAGAAACAAAAGCGCCTGGAGCGTGAAAAGGCGTATGCGCGAAGACGGCGCAACCGCAAGGCAGATGAGGACGAGGAGGACGATGACGAGGACAGTGAAGAGGAAGAAGACGACGACGAAGAAGAGGAAGAACAGGAGGAGCGTAGTAACCGAGATCGAGGCAGAAGAATTGATTCCCGAAGAAACCCTTACATCAATAGGCCGCCGTCGCCACCGCCCTTACCTGGTAATGGCCAGAAACCGAAAGATGATGCACCACGAAAGATGGAAACTCTACGTTCGCAGATTGTAAAGGATGTGAATCGACGAGTGAAGGAAAGATCGCCACTGCTGCCACTGGCTGAAGATCGTCGATCGCGAATGAAACGATCCCCCGAGCAGCAGCAGCAGCAGCAACCTCGGACTCGCAATGAGAGTGCGAATGGTGCAGCCAAGCGTCCCCCGAGAACACCACCATCATCATCATCATCTTCGTCAAGTACGGAAGAGGACTCGGAGGAATCCAGTGGAAGCAGTGCCAGCAGTAATCATGACGACGGTCGCCGTCGTGTGTCTCGTTCACGAGCTCCTCGAGCTCGCCACACGATCGAACGGTCCAAACGTGCACCACGTGTAGAAGAGCCGCTGATGACACCACGTGATCGCAAACGATCGACAAACATGGCAGAAGAGCATACAAAGTCAGACAAACGGGCACGAGTGATGGTGAAAGGAGATCGAGAAAGAGCCAGATCGCGAGAGCAAGTTCCTCCCCCTGCTCCGCCGCATCACCATCCGACACGTGCTGGAGGAGATGTTGATCGTCGTCGCGCATCGCCGGGTCGTCGTTTGCGGCACCAACGGAGTGGCAGTCGTGAGGATCATCGTAAATCATCTCACTCACGACCCTCATTCGCTAATGAGGCCAGTGGCGATGAATCGTTCAGCAGACGCAGAGTTGCCGTACGACACGGTGGCGATCGGAGTTACAGGCGATCGTGAGCGCTTGCGGCGAACTCTTTACAACGGCGATTGTGTGGATGAACAAAATCTCAATATCCTCAGTGTGTGTGTGTATGTGTGTGTGTGTTTGTATGTTTGCATCCCGATCGAATTCGAATGTGGCTTCCCTCAAATTTCACAATCTATGCATCTTTCATTGTGGACATTCTTTTTCGATTTAGATTAATGTAAAGTGCAAACGCAAGCAGTGCGGAAGTAGTGAAGTATAATTGTCATGTAATAGATAATAAATTTTAGCTCTTCGGTATTGAATGATCCGTCGGTATATGTGTTTCAGCGCCTCAAGAGTAAAACGTTAGAACTGATGTTTGATTTCCTCGTACCAGCAACGTTGGTGGCATATCTTTGGTCAGCATCTCCAGCCATGACATGTAGAGGGGAGCAGAAACGGTACCCTAAAACAGGACAACATCCGCGTTTATGATCGATTTCTGCAGGCAACCTAAGCCAAGCGTGCGTTTACTCACCAATCGGGGCATAGGCATGGACATTACGATTAAATTAGCCTTGCTCGAATGCTCCAGCAGCATCTCTCGTAAGCGCAACTGTCGGTGCGTTTTGTCTTCCAGTATGCCCAATTCCCAGCTGTTGCTTTGTTCTTTCGGAGGTGTAAGTTGGCTCGAAGTGTCCACCAAATGCTGCAGTAGCTTCCCATGCATGGCCACTGTTTCCGGTTGTGGGAGCTGTGACAAATCCGCTAGCATCGTCAATGAGCAATAATTGATCCGAAGCTTCGCCAGGAGATGAGCCATACTGTTTCGGGAAGGAAAAAGATAATATCATTTGTAGATGGGATTTGCGTTTCGGTGTGTACCTTGTTCATGGAACTTACTTATTTCGTTCCTCTTCCTGTGGACGCTGCTGGTTAGAGAGGGCAAACACACGAACACTACACTGGGACCATTGAGATCGAAGCGATAGAATGTACGGTATCAGCATGGTAAGGCCACCATCGTCATAGAGCCACCAAACATCGATCGTACCCTTAGGTTGCTTACAGCGGAACAGCTGTTGCTGATTGAGCGTTTGCTGCGGAAAGGAGCCATCATAACCCGGAGTAGCGGTTCCCATGGAGCAGGACGAACGCACCGAGAGGGAACTGTTTCGCGGTTGTTGCTTTGTAGGCAAGCTTTGTAGTTCAAGCAGAGAGTTAATGTACATAAGGGTGTGTCGCGAGGAAGCAGGATCAGTGCCCGGTTGCAGGCTGGACATGGATTCATTCAATGGCATACCCAGACCCAAACCGGAGTTTGTGTCACTCTCGACGATGAAATGTGATAAATCCAGCCCATCCGGCAACCGCAGAACCGTCAGTGCCATACGATTATCGAATACGTCACTAGAAGGAAGAAGGGCAAGCGATTGTGTTACGCGAATTCCTGGAGCCAATAACCGGAACTTACTTCAGAATGTTGTAGTATGTTTGTAGTTCTACTTCGGAGCACACAGTCCAGTCTGCCTTGTACCCGATTAGGACGATATTGGGAGTCAGCTTGCCTACGCCCGACGTTTGTATGAGCGCACGAACGCCTTGCCCTAACCCAATACCATCGATCAGTCGATAGAAGGCACCAACTTTCCGCTCTTCCATTAGCTTACGGCTTTCAGTGGATCGGTGTTCACGTTTCCGGTAAGACAATCGCTCTTGCACGACGTCTCCTACAATCATCAGGGCGTGATTCTTAGTGATCTGATGCGCTAAGTCAATCAGCGGTAATCGTGTGCTAGGATTTCCCGTGAGCACGAGTATCGAGGGATGATAGTTCTTTACGTGATCGCCAACATGTCGCAATCGCAAGGCAGCCGTTAGAGCGGTCTTGTAGGTTTGTGCCTGTGTGGTTGAGCCCCAGTTTACATCCGGTTTGCGATAGATTACAGCCAGATACAGTACACAGATCAGCACCATCGTGATACCCGTTGCGATAATGTCGATCAGGAACATAATCAATACACAGAGAACGGTCCCGAACAGGCTGACCCATTGATTGTAGTAGCGGAAAGTTGGACGCCAGCCTATCGGAGACACGGTCACTGCATGAAAGGTACAGAAGTTGATGAGGGCATAGGATGCGAGATAAAAGTTAGATATCAGTGGGGCGATCAGGTTCAGATTGGCCAACAGCAGGAAGAGCATGGAAATGCCAAACACGAGTGCATACCCTCGATACGGCAGGGCACATTTGCCGTATCCTTTGGCAAAGAATGTTAATCCAGGATACAATCGATCGGTTCCCAGTGCTTGTATGATCCGTGGTACGGATAGTAGGTTGGTCAGTGCGGATGAGAAAGTAGCGGCGAAGCATCCAACATAGATGAGGGCTCCTGAGATCGACATCAGCTGCATGATGGAGTAATCGTTATGCAAACCATAGGGACAGTGCGTATCCAAACGCATCAGCACTTCGAAGGAAGATGATGATGATGGTCGACAGCTGATGAATGTACCATTCACAAGATCAGTTACAATTCCCGATGCATCACGGTAGCTAGCGGAACCGGCTAGAAATACGAAGACGATGTACGAGAGACTGGATATCAGGAGTGCGAGTAGCGTTCCCTTCGGTACGGCCTTAGCTGGATCCTTCAGCTCTCCGCAAATGTTAGCACCCGCCTGGACGCCCGTGACACTCGGGAAGAAGATGCCAAACACGCTGAAGAAATCCTGCTGTATGCCTTCGCTAAACCGATAGTTGGGCCCTAGATTGGCCAGAAACTGCTCAGTCGACAGTCCTGCGAAGCCTTTTGCCCGCTCAACATCGGTTTGCGGTCCAACGAACACACCCAGGATGAAGCTAAAGATGGCCACCACTATAGCAACAACGAGCAAGTTCTGTGCCTTTATCTCCCAGTCCATGTCAACCACACAAATGATGACCATGACGAGGATCACGATCGTTCCAACGATTCGTATATCGTTTACAGCTCCATCAACGATTTTCAACCCGAAGCTATCTACCAGCAGAGAGAAGACGCATTAAAATAAGACATAGCAGGGCGACGATAGGTTTAACGAAAAACTTACTAAGCAGCTGATTCAGCGAACTACAAAAACCGATCGTATTCATAGAAACGGACACGGAGTTTGCAAAGGCCAGAACGATCCCAACGGCTCCACCAAACTCGGGGCCGAGTGATCTGGAAATTAGATAGTAGATACCACCGCCTTTCACCTGCCCATTGGTGCAGATAGCCGACAATGAGAGGGCCGTTATCACACACACCAGATACGAGAGACCGATGATAAGCAGCGTCTCCAGTATGCCAGCCAATGCAACGATCCAGCTTAGCCGCAGGAACAGCATCACGCCCCAGATGTTGAGCAGACACGGTATCAGTACGCCTTCGATCCAACCGAGCCCAACAGCGCGGCCGCTACTCGCCGGAAGCTCGCCACTCTTATCGTTCGAGTTCTGCAACCAAAAATCATCCGAATCACCAAGAATCGTGTGAGTTGTGAGAACACTGTTAGATCCAAGAAACCAGCGGATTACGTACGGTACAGTGTTCGTCGAGGTCACCATGTAGCTGGCCGATCGATGGTCGGCGAATAGCTCTCTGCGACGTCCGATAGTGATCCAACCGTGGCAGAGCATCACTAGAGAGCCAATCATGCAAGTAAACCATACAATAAGCGATCGATGGGGATCAACCGAAACCATTTTCTTATCATTCGTGACTGAATAGCGTGTACGGGAAATTACTTTTCAACGCTATCGTCACTTTGTTAAATGCTTCGGACAACAATGGCTCGTTGAGACGGCTAGCGGACTTACAGTACATGCTTTATAAAAATGAATTTACATTTCGTCATTTGTTCTAAGACTACCTTAAAACCGTTTGGTTTATGAAAATGTTTGAATTTACAAGCCACCTGGCGCCTCCTTTAAAAAAAAAACAAGAAAAAAAACAACTCATTTACCTGGCCAAATGATCATTGCTTTCCACGAGATCAGCATTTCCAGATACCAGATTAATGGAAGACCACCCTATCTCCTCGGTAATGTTGTTATCGCCAGTATCATCGACGGTAAAGATCGCTACTTTCGGAACATCAACCGACACGTGTTCCTTGGGGCACTGGATATTTGGTTCATTCGGTTTCCTCGGTCCATTCGAATGGCTCCATGCCTCCAATAAACGTCGAGCTGCACGTGTAATTCCAAACCGATTTACCATTGCTATCTTTTCGGTACTTTAAGCTTTGATTTTAACACAGATGAATAACTGGGAGCTACACTATCAACCGGCCCAGAAGACGGTGATCACTGAACTATCTCGCATGCCCCTACCGAGAGGCTTATTTTATGAAGCAAAATCAGTTTGGCACGATCATACGATCGTTCGGATGAGTTGATTGTACAGTAGAACACACAACAGACACAACAGACATACACACACCAGGGAGATCAGGGGGATCGCCGAAAAGGCAGTTATTTTGAGCCTCTTTTTGAAGCCTGGCAAACGATGGACTGCAAATCTCGAGGCGTGAAGCTGATAAATATCTGCGCAAACACAGTCAATCGACCGTGTATGTGATGGGTGATCTAGTGCCTAGATCTACTTTGTTTTTTGAGTTCTTTCGTCTAGACCGTTTAAGATGCGTGTCCGTTCGCTTGAGGCCCAAAGACAATTTGTGATAATTGATTCGAAAAATTTAAATGATATGGAGCATTCACTGAAACGAAATACGTATCGTCCTGTGTCCTTGTGCCCCATCAACTGGTGTGATAACGGAGAAGTTGTCTAGCATTTGCCGCAGTCACGAAAGAAGAAACAGTTGTTGCTTTCGGGCTCACACCGGTTATGACTAGACTTTTTGGCACCTAAATGTGTTTGTTTCGCGAGACGCAAAACAGAACCTTTTCTTCTTGTAATGAAGCTGTATTGTCACAACAGATGGCTTCAATAAAAAAAAAAAAAATGAGCGGCTACAATGCCGCTAATTACTGTTCCACGATGGTGTCGTTCGATAAATTTGAACGGGTGTGAATTCAGTGAAAAAGCAACATAACCGAGCACGTATGATTGTAGTTAGCAAAGATAATTCACTTCAATTGTTTAAATAGATAATAACCCACGCATTTATGTGAACTGAAACTGAGAGTAACAACAAGAAGACAATCCCATTAGGTCTCCCTATGGTTTGTGGATACATTGCCAGAGACGCTGGCATAGCTTCTGGATTGATCAGCACATTCCGTTAGAAGAAGGTGGTGTTTGTTCGCGTGTGTCACCGTTTGCAGTTTGAACAAGTGGCCGCAATTACTTCTCTGCTGGTGGAGAAACTATGCCTGCATGGAATGTTGGCGCACCGAGGTGGTGCTGTTTTCGAAACATTAATTGTGTCGCAAAGTGCCGTAGTATCTACAGTAGCGCAGTACCTACGACGCGTGCGAACGATCGTTCTTTTGAAGCTCTGCAAGCCAAACCTGTTGAGGTAGATCCGTTAAAGGGGCACCGTGAACCGTGCCTGGTATAATTAGTGTCTCGGCTGCCCGAGTGTGGTATCCCAATTCACAGCCGAGTGCCGGATATCGATAAACGGTGCTAAATTTACTATTATGATTAATAATCCGGTATCAAAAGCCATTGCACACAGCGTCATCATAGCGTATGGTAGGCATTTTCAGCCTGGTGGAGTAATTTACCGGATTCATACGGTGAAGAGTGCGGTTTAGAAATGAGTTTTATTTTACTTTTGTATCAGATATCGCTGTACTCATCGCTGTACTGTCGCTGTGTCGGTCTGCGAAATGCGTCTAGGAGTAGAAGGTTAGGACCTCTGTTTGATTACCACGCACCAGCAGGAATGGTGGCATATCCTTGGTCAGCATCTCAAGCCAGGACATGTATAGTGTAGCCGATACGGTATCCTGTGATCGAGGTGGGGATGATGATGGATTAGTTGGATGGTTACGTAGAAAGTAATATCAATTGTGGTTTACCTGTCTTGGTACAGGCATAGACATCACGATCAGTGATGCCGCTTTCGAGTGCTCGAGTAGCAGTTCGCGTAGACGTAGCTGACGGTTGGTCTTGATTTCCAGTTGCCTTCTTTCCGATTCCGATACGATTGGCAGATCGTCGTTGTAATCCACAACGGCACTCAGTAGCTCCTGATGCTCGAGAATAGTCGAGTCCTTTGGTGTGTCCGTCACTTTAACCATCGTCAAACTCAGATAGCTGATGCGCAGCTTGTCCAACAGAAGCTTCAAGCTGTGAAGATTACACATTGTGATAAGCACACACTGCGCACATGACCGGTTGTGGGCTCATACTTACTTTTGCTCTTCTTCCTGAATATTAACCGACGAGAGGGCAAACACACGAATCTTGCACTTTTCCCACTTGGATCGGGTGGTAATGATATAGGGTAGGAGCATCGTAAGACCACCATCATCATACAGCCACCATACGTCGATCGTACCCTTGGGTTGCTTCTGTTTGAATAGATTGGCCTCCGGTTCGTTCATGGTAGAAGGTGTCGGGAAATCGAAGGTCGGTGCTGCGTGGAATGTTGGGGCTGGAGACGTCTGGTTTGAGCGAGCCGATTGCATTAGCTCGTGCAGATCAAGGTTCGAGTTGACTGGCATAAGCGAGCGGCGTGCCATTATCTTCCGGGCCGGAACGGCAATAGTCGTTTCCGGAGGTGATGGTACCGTTGTGTACAGATCGGCCTGAGAGAGTCCACGGAAAATATCCAATCCCTTACCCATTCGGAAAATAAGTAGTGCAAGACGATTATCAAAGGCCGTACTAGAAAGAAAGAAAAAGTCATTTTGATTGTTGATGTTCTAGCGAAAGCACTTATTGAACTGAACACTTACTGTAGCGTATTGTAGTAAGCATTAAGCTGTTGCTGGCCACAAGTGCGCCAGTTCGTTTTGAATCCGAGCATCAGTATGTTGGGTGCAAGGCGACCGAAACCGGTCGATTGGATCAAACAGCGAGCTCCCTGATCAAAGTCAACTCCATCGACAATTTTGTAGAACCCTCGGATATGTGAATCCTTCAGGTAGCTCCTGCCCATCGCAGCGAGCGTTCGACGCTGTTTGTAGGGTAGACGTTGTGAGATGATGTTACCGATCACAAGAAGCGCACTGTGTTTGGTTATCAGATGGGCCAAATCGATCAGTGCAGGCCGTTGCATTGGATCGCCTGCAATCGCTAGTATTTGGGGCTGGTAGTTCTTCACGTGATCGCTAGTACCCTCGAGGTTGAGCGTAGCATTAAGCGCCGTTTTGTATGCTTGCGCCTGCACCGAGGATCCCCAGTTCGCATCGGGTTGCCGATAAACGACGATTAAGTAGAGCACAAAAATGATGGCCATAGCCAGGAAGGAGGAAACGACTGATATCAGGAACATGATGGCGACACACAGGATCGTCGCGAGTAGACTGACGTAAGGATGGTAGTAGCGGAAGGTAGGACGCCAGCCAAGAGGCTTCACAACGGCTGCATGGAACGTGCAGAAGTTGATGAAAGCATAGGAAGCGAGGTAAAGGTTGGTAATGAGCGACGCGATGGCATCAAGATCAGCGATCAGGATGAAAATTAGGGAAACGAAAAACACGAGACCGTAGCCGCGGTATGGTTCACCGTGTTTACCGTAACCCTTGGAGAAGAAGATCAATCCGGGGTAGATGCGATCGATGCCGAGTGCCTGGATCAACCGAGGAACTGAGAGGATGTTCGTCAAGGCGGTACTTAATGTTGCGGCCCAGCAACCAGCGTACGTGATGGCGCTGGTCAGGGAAATGAGCTGCATCACGGTATAGTCATGCAGCAATCCGTAGGTACAGTTCTGCGTTAAATGGATAATTGGATAGTTAGTTTAAGCAGTGTAGTACTGCTTTATCGTACAAGGTCTACTTACTCCTGCTGCACAAGCATTAAAAGAGACTTCTATCAGGTCGGAAGCATTGCCGGATGCTTCGCGAACGGCAGCACCGGCTGCCATCAGGGAGAACAAGATGTAGGAAATGGCAGAAATCAAACAGGCCCACAGTGTACCCTTGGGAATGGCCGTGGCTGGGTCACGCAGATCACCACAAATGTTGGCCCCACTCTGGATGCCGGTCACGCTCGGGAAGAAGATCGCAAACACACTGAAGAAGTTCTGTTGCACACCATTCAAAACCGTGTATCCAGAGCCCAAGTTGGCCGCCATGAGGCTTGCCGAAAGACCCAGGAATCCTTTGCCTAAATCATCGTCAGAACCAGGACCGATGATGGCGCCAATGATGAAGTTGCCGATTGCTACCACGATCAACACGAGCAGGAAGTTTTGTGCCTTCACCTCCCAGTCCATACCCACAGCGCATATAATGATCATAATGAGCAGAAAAATGGAACCTACGATCCGAATGTCGTTGACTCCTCCATCCACAATCTTTGTATCTAGGCTTCCTGTGAGTGGCGTTAGGAAATGAATATTGGTATGAAGTTACATTACTGGAACGTGCTCTCGCCTGCACTGAGCACTTACTGAGCAGATCGTTAAGTGAACTGCAGAATCCGATCGTGTTCATGGCCGCATTGACCGAGTTCGCGAAAGCAAACACAATTCCGACGGAGGCTCCAAATTCGGCACCGAGCGATCTAGATATTAGATAGTAGAGACCACCGCCTTTCACCTGACCGTTGGTGCAGATAGCAGATAGGGATAGCGTAGTCATGACACACACCAGGTAGGAGAGGGCGATGATAATCAGCGTTTGTACGATGCCAGCTTCACCGACGACCCAACTGAGACGCAGGAACAGCATCACACCCCAGATGTTAAGCAGGCAGGGTATCAGTACACCCTGCACCCATCCGAGCCGGATGGTGTGCCCGGTGGGTTTCGGCTCTTCTTCAACATTTTCCTCTCCTTCCTCACGAGAGTCTCGATCACCGTGCAACTTCCCGATCGATGGTCGTTTTGCATTCCGTTGCGAGAGTCGGTAGTTATCCAATCTTGGCAAAGGCTCACTAGAATAATGCACGAGAGGCGAACGTAAGGTCATGGGAAATGTTGAAGGTGACTCTTGCCCGAACCTGAAGGCATGCGCTGACCTCAAGCATATTTAGTAGTAAATTGTTTTGAACATTAATTTACATCTCGCCCCGGGAGATGTTCCATTCCAGAGATGAAAGCGAGGCAACAGAGCGTTCGAGGCTTCATAATTAAATTACAACAGTCAATTCGACTGATCGTGTCACGATCTGTAGGCTAGACCGTCGTAGCATATGGTCAGGCCATCAAATGAAAAAGGTAAACTGGAATACTAGAGTGTTAATTAAAGACTTTTATTGAGATCCGCTGCTATGGCCATATCCAAATGTGGCCGTATCACATACGCTGATGTGGTGATGGGGAAAAGGGGGGGGGGGGGGTGCGAGGAGTATACGTAGACATATCCCGTGATGTGTTGGTTTTTCGCGCCATCGCCACCATTTGGCACGGTTAGCGAACAATCTACACGTGGGAATTTGGACACTGAAAACCGATCAGCTGTTGAGCAAAGCGAGCTCCATCCAGACTACCATCCGATCAGGGTAACCGATGTAAGTTTTGTAAACCAACAGAGTAGGCTTTTTCACAAAAGGTTCAAAATTAGCTCAACGGTTTGCGGAGAGCTAAATACTCGATTTGTTCACTGGTCTTACCTGAGTCCTAAAAAGCTGTTTCGATGGGTTCTGGTGTGACCATTACCAGTCTCGTTGCTCATCTCAATCTCGACACCCGATTCATCGTTGATGCTTATCGTCGGATTGTCGTACGCCACGGGAGCTGGTTGATCCTTTTTGGATTTCATTTTTCACCACTTTTAATCACACCGTAACTACACTCGGGTCCGATAAACGCCTTAGATATCCACACTAGAGAGGGTACACGGAATGGCAAACATTTGAATCGAAACGTTTGCAGCGTGTTCACTAGAGCAACGGGTGCAGGTACCAAAAGGCCACTGGTACCATCTATTTGATGGCACTACACTGACCGACAGCAAAACACACGTGGCTTCGCCGACTACTGCGCTGCGGAAGAAACCCAGCCCGCGTCTGAAGTCGCGCTGATTGCCATCTCCTATATATATAGCCGAGCCGTGTCCCTTTCGCTGAGGACCACGGAATCACACAGTCGATCGAAGTTGATCGGATACACGCTGCGTTTAGCGAGCTATCGCTAATATGATGGACCGCCTTGATTCCACTCTCAATGAAGTTTAACAATAGTGCAAGATTAGCGCATCAGCAACATCGCCCTATCGGGGCGAGGTACGGCAATCCGAACCAGAATCTTAAACAGCAGGTGCTGCCTCGCTCACGAAACACCCGGAATTCCCACAACTAAGCAACCGCAACTATTGCCGCCAGAACTTGAGTTTATGGTAGAGATTTGTTTATTTTCGATAACATCTCTTTGGTGACGACGTCACGATCGGACGAATAAGTTGGATACAAGCGGATCTGATTACCACCTTCTTCTCCTTCTTCCTATATCTGCCTTCCTTTCTTGGCGGGTTGCGTTGAAGGAAAACCCAGCAAAACCTGGTTTAAACTAGAACTGAACCTGCAAATAATAGTCTCGCGAGATTAGGACGGACTTTCGCTGTCCGCGGGTGCCTGCATAAACTGTTCGACCAGAGCTAGGATATCATCCGGAAGGGGAGGAAGTGGCGTTTCATCTTCGGCAAACTCACGCTCTACCGTCGCCACCAGCTGTGCGATAGCTGCCTTTAGTTCCTCCGTGTTGGAAGCGGTCGTGCCCGTGCTTTCACCAGTCTGTCGACCACTACGCCTATCATCCACGTCTTCATCAACATCATCACCGCCGTTGTCGCTCCCTTCAACGCCATCGTCATCGGAACAACTGAGTAGAGCGCTTTTGTTCGAGCTTGAAGAGGGGGGTTCCGTCCGCTGCCCACTGTGTGTTGGTCCACTAGAACCACTGTGTCCTTCCGGAGGCATCATCTCCTCACGTGTCGTTCGTGTTCCCGGATGTAGCGTTGGATCGGCTTCCGGATCTGTCTGATCCACGGTTGCCGAGCTGTACCCATTCAGCAGATACTGGGAGGGTGACAGAGATGCAAGCGTTGTCCGATCGTCACATCCAGCGAGCAGCTTGATCCGTTGTTCTAGTTCAGTAATTTTGCTAGCTAATAACCTTGCAAGAAAAAGAGATGCAGTAAGGGGCAGGTGCCATAAATCGGGCTCGGCCGAGGACGCGTTGTTTGGACACCTACTTGTTAGTCCGTTTCTGGTGAGATAGAGCAAGGCTCTTATCGTTAACATTATCCAGCAGAGCTAAACAGAGCGATTTCAGATCCGATATAGTGGCAGCTTTCAACGGCAACTCGTCCACGGTTCCCTTCTCCAGCAGATGTTTAACTGAAAGTGGGAAAGTTGGGACATTTATTAGTGATCAACCGGAGGAGAAGAGACGCGAATCGTCGTCGCTAACCTTGTGAGTGGGATATGATAGTTTTGTTATTGTTGTTAGTGCCAAATTTAATGATTCCCTTCTTTCGGTTCGTTTCCAGCATCGACTAGTCCCAGGCGTGCAGTTAGTTCGGCGTGCAGTTAGTTCGCGAAAGGTTAGTTATATAGTGGCCGATGGAATTCATAGGGATTGGGGAATTACCTTGTACTTGCTGGCGGCTTGTCGCGCAAGCAGAAGCTCATTCTCGACGGTAGCTATCTTCTCTGCCTGGTACTTGTTCTCCAGCACGAGTGCATCTATGTCCAGTAGTGGTTGCGGTGATCCTTCGTCCTTTCCAGTGGCTCCTTGTAGTGCCACAGTCAATTCGTGGTTCAGGCGATGCACCTTACATTTGTACGCATCCCTTTCCGTGACCACTTCTTCCTTTTCGTCCAGCAACGATCGGAAATCGTATTGAAGCTGTGCGTTGCGCTTCCGCAGCAGCTCCAACTGGGCAATCAGCTGGGACTTATTCTCCTGCCACTTTTTATCTCCGTTGGCGGTGAGTATGGATTCATTGGCCGTATGCAGCTTGTTGCAGGTATCCTGAAGCTCAACGTTCCGTGCCCGCACGACCTTGATGTCTCCCTCGAGATCATACAGCCGCTGTTTGAGCGATTCCACCTCCGTGGTTAGCGCTTCGTTCCGTTCACGGGTCTGTTTCACTAGTAGACTTACGGCCGAGCTGTTCCCAAAGCCAGCCGCTTGGAAGTCGGGTGAGTTGAGCGAGTTTTTGATGGCCGAATAGCGCAGCTGGATCGTCTCCGCCATCAGCTTGAACTGGTCCCGCTCTGTGCGACATTTTTCCAGCTCGTAGCGCAGAATCTTCAGGGCCTCCACCTTGCTCTGCAGTTTCCGGCTGAGGGCTGTGTACTGGAAAAGCGAAGAGAAATACAATCAGCTGATCGCTTTTTCTGCTAGCAAGAAAATGCCCTTTACTACCTCCTGTTCGTCGCTTTCGGTATCCATATGGTGTCGTAGAGGCACGTTTCCTTTCGCCACTTTTTGGGCCATTTCTTACCACAACAAAGATTTATCGCTGAAACGCACTTCAAATTCACTTCAGCTTCAACTTGCCCCTCTAAACTTAAGAAAAGTTTGTAAAGCGCCGGATACACGTGTTGCGATTGTCGCGCCCCAATTCCGTGCAAATTCTGTGAAATTCCGTACAAATCGGTCCCGCTAAGATGACGGCCGCGATCAAAATTGATTTTTCGACGGCGGCGCGACAATGGCACGCACGAGTATCCGGCGCTTATTGTGCGTTTTTCCTCGCGCTGGGTTGTGGCATCGCGCACTCGTGTAACGAGCGCTTAAGCGGGTTCAACGCGACGGTTACACCAACCACCGCGACGGTTACACCAACGCGACGGTTACACCAACAATGGAGCAAACAAAATGGACGGAGTGCTACTTTACGCGAAAGGCCCGTCGACGGAACCCTTTCCCACGGAAACCACACCGACGAAAGAACCGTCGAAGACGGACAAGAGCGCAAATTACATTAAATCCTGACTGCCGAACGATACGGGGGTAAGTGTTGGAAGCGGCATACTCAATTGTCTTCGAGCGAGCATTCGCATTATCTCACGCTTCCCGTTTTTTCCACAGATTGCATGCGCTTATCGAGCGAGAATGGCGGATATCCGTTCTCAACCCGACATAAGCATTCGTGCTATACGCCAGCGCATCAGAGACGGAAAAGCTCGAGCGCGACCTTCCTGCTGTTTCTCGATTGCGTGTATCAATTGTACGCCCAGTTCCCTTGCAGTTTCGAGTATGATCACCGCCTGTTGATAGTGATCTTCGAGCACAGCTACTTCAGCCAATATGGTACGTTCTTGTGTGATAGTGAGCATGAGCGGGTAAGGCTCAAAGTGTTTACTCGAACAACCAGTCTGTGGTCACATCTGAATCGCCCTGAGGTTGTCAAATCTCTGCTAAATCCACTGTACGAGCCGAATCCGGCCGTTATCTGGCCTTCGGTGGCACCCATCAGCATTGTGCTGTGGTCGGAACTGTATACGCGATGGTCCGTGGATCAATCGCAGCTGAAGATTACCTTCGGTCGGATACAGGCGCTGGTGAGCAGAGAGAAGGACTTGCGTAGTCGCGCTTTGAAGCTACGCCGGCAGCTGGCAGATCTACAGCGGCAGCATAAACACAGCGAAAATGGAAACAATGCCGATCGCCTGCATTCGGCCACTGCTGATATGTATGATCCAGGCGATGATGGAGATGAGGAAAGCCTATCGTCCGACCCCATAGGTAGCAGTAAGTAATAGTCGATAGTAGGTTATAGATAAGGTTAGTTAGCCCAGATACAGACTGATAGACAGAATAGTAGATGCCCATAAAGGAATCCATTATGACTATACTTACCGAAGCCTTCTTGAGCGTTGCTAATGAGATAGATTTTCAATTTGCTATACTACCAAGCGTGGGGTATTGTTGTCCCCCCGAATAGGAAGTCGTTAAACAGCATTGAAGTCAACTTAGAGCTTACTTCACCGGAACAAGGGATACAGGCCCTGCCATCTTTGGCAGTTTGACTAAAGTCCTTAATGTTGATGACATTCATTCCTGATTTTCTTGATTTTCTAATTCACTTTTGCCTTCGCTTAATTTACCAAACTTTCTTTTTTTCATTACATCCATCTAATTTGGTTTTACGGAAACGTTTATGAATTTCTGCATATTTTACTATTACTTATCATTTGGGTGCTCTCCCTCGGCATTAAACTGTGGATGGAGCTCACTGTAGCTCCCTTGCACCATTTGCATCATTTGGTAGCACACGGTGGTGATAAAAGCATTTCATTTCTATTTCATTTTATTTCTAATTTATAGTGTCAATGATGAAAGAGTATTTCAATATCGTTGTGTTTATGATGATGAGGGATCACTCCGCCGCGGAAATTGACTTTAATAGCTCAATCATTCGAATTTCTGATAGATGACATATTCTGAACACTTTCATACCTTACCGTTGCACCGGTGAGCTTCTTTTCGAATCGGTTTAAATCACCATTCCTTTTCTCATCATAAAATTAACTTGCAATTTCACACCACTGCTTGATGATCCTCAAGCACGATGTTGTTCCGGGTCATGTCCAACAAGCATATTTTACGGATACCGTATTGGACCAGCATCCGCTGGTACAGCATACGGATTCCTTACCTTCCGGATTTCACTTAGCACTGTGGGTTTATTTCGGTTGTTGCTGCTTGTTGTTTGTTGTGCCAGACCGGTTACGATCGCCCGACACGTTGGTCGAATGTCCGCTTGAGTGCGATCTACAGGATGTGCCATTTTGGCCCACGTTTTTCTTCTTCAGCTGGAAGGAGAATTCGATTGTTAATGCAACAGCTTATTGCAGAAACACAAAACTTAAAACTTACCAGAGCAGTCGCCGAAGGTTGTTTTAGCTAAATCGAATCGCAGCCAATGTTTTCACGGTCGGGACGCCTACTTGAACCTGCTTCTATCGTATACGAAATATTTAAAAAATGTTAAGAATTTTCCATTTTAACGGAAAACTCGAGTTCGAGTGAACATTAACCGCTATTTCCATATGGATTCCCTTAAGGAATACGAGGATGAGTTACGTTGTTACTCTCGCTAAGAAGAATAGGATAGACTAACGAAAGAAAGTGAAGAACGTACCGCCAGATTCCAAAAAAACCAGTAAAAAAGAGTAAAGTAAAGTGCGATCAGCGAATGTATTGGGGTGGACAGGACTTACACGTAAGCGGGTTATGCGATTCAGAACAGGACAGGGTCAGGACAAAGAAACATTATCACATTTTGTAATAAATTGTCAATTCAGAGCACATCAGCATGAAAAAAATAGTGTAAATAGCTAAAACACAGATTCAATTGGGTATTGAATTGAACATAATGTTACGATCTCGATTTCTGCGATGTAATAATAAATGTGTTGCGATTTTCGCACAATTTGGTTGTTTCCAGAATGCACAAAATGGCAATTCAGACTGATAAACTATTGTAGGGCAATAACGCTATTTTCGACAGTTTTCCTGGCCCCTGATGGTGGTGATTGTCTAGGATAACGAAGCTTTTTGTCTTTTAGTACAACGCGTGGGAAAAAATAGCAGTTTTTTTCCTTTTAAAAATTTCCCTTCGAACACTTGCAACCGCAACACCCGGACATCATAGGTATTTATTTCGTAAAAACACATTTATTCCAATTTGGAATGATGAGCTAACAATGAGACAGGGCAGCTAGAATAAATAAGTTCACAATCTGCTCCACTAGCACCCAAATTTTCGGCCATCTCGTATTTGATGCGATCCCGGTGCTCTGCCTCTCCGAAAGACCGGTGTACTGATGGTCTGGAAAATTCGAATTTTGCTCTTTATACGTGTGAGTTCTGGCAACATTCTTACAAACGTTAGCTGCTTACTTACGTTAGCAAGAAATGCGCTACTTCGACTAGCAAATCTTCCTGGTTGGCGTTACGATGGAAGGGGCTGTGCGCCAGTTCGCAAACACTTTTAGCCAAGCAATCGGAACCAAACTGCATAGTTTCCATGAGTTCTTCAGCAGCGCGATACAGTTGGCCAGCCGTGAGGTCTGAATTTCGGTGGGTAACCGAGCGTTTAAAATCACGAGCGGACACAACAGTCGTTGGTTGGAATTTGCCTTGGACAATACCAACCAAGGCTCGGGCCCAGTAGGTTGGTTTGTAAAAAGCCATCAGGTTGAACGGAAGATTGTAGTTGACCTGGAATCCAAGATTGATACCCAACCGACGCACGGGATAATCTTTGGTGGGTGATTTGAACAAACGACCATTCGTCACGGTACACATTGTAATCTAGGGAGTAGGAACACTGGAGCTTATTAAAAAAATAATAATTGAGTCGATTTAGAATGCTCATAAACTCTTTACATACCTGAAGCGTGGTCATCCCAGGGAAAGCTAATGCACGCGAATGCATGTCGGAACTTACCTTCGAATCACTACTTTCGCTTCCCTGACCAATAAGAACCACGTCTTTAACTGTTGCGAGCAGCACCAACAAAAGTGTCTGCTTCATGTTAAGTCTAGTTACAGTGTAACTGAGCTTGGATAGCGATTCTGGAAATTGAGTCAAGATTGAGATGTCAAAGAGAAAGCAGCACTATTTACTATAAGAAGGTGCTAATCGAAATTCTCTTCAAACAAACGACGTTCTGTTGGGCGGCATTAGTTGGTCAAAAAGAAAGATGTTTGATGAATCATTTAGCATATTCACAGAGAATATATTTCGGACGACGAATTGTAAACACACGAATTTCCTATGGCGTAGAAATAACAGATTCTACAAATCGGATAAATTTTGAGCATTTGGTATATTATGCTTTGGCGTTTATAGCTGATGCTGTATGATGGCGCCAGCAGACTACGGTGGCTCCGTCGAATGCTACAAAGGCGAACACAAATTTTGCCAATTTGCATCAAATATTTCGTTTGATATTGCGAACCCTCACGAATTCCGTTCCGTTCAATTGTATCTTTACGCTTTCAACAGGAAATCATTGTGCCCTTTAAAGTTTCAGTTGCTATTTCTTTTTATTCGTTCCGAATGAGCAATAAATTGGCCTACGGAACGCACCATAATCCAACTCGACATACGCCAGTTAACACGCTCTGCACAATAAATCATATGCAAATACACATAAACGGCCATAATTTTCATCGCCTGGGGCAGGACCGTGCTTTGCCGGATACAAGACGTAGGCAAACGATGCATCCTTTCGTATTCGACGTCCTTCACACGCGCATCGTCAACTTTGAACCTGTTGAACTGATGTAACTCGGAAATAAATGGCAGATGATGTTGGACAACAATTGCCAAATGTGAAGTATTACCCCGCTCACGTTAAAGCCAGGCTTCGCAGCTGTACATGTTGAGCATAGTCGGGCACAGCATGATATATTTTGAGTAAAATCATTAGCTGCGGAATAGAACAATACATCAACCTTGAGAGTGATGATGAATGCTGATCACGTGAAGAATTGCAATCGTCCGTATCCTTCCTCGCAAATCGGTTTACGTTTGGGGTGATTTCACGTCGCGCTAACTATCTGGAACCCAATTATTCGTGAAAACGTGTTTAGCACTTCCATTTTCTGATTGCAAATTTTCGATTACCATAGTGACAGAGCCGCAAATTGAGTAGCGTTAAATAGAGGAAGAACAGTAATCGATTGGGTGTTTTCAATGATACGTTATCAACGAATTAAGATATTTCTAATGGTGATGAGTCACGTAGAATTGTTTTTTGTATTGAGTCTCAAATCCATAGACCCACGGTCTACTATTATTCTTTTAAGTGTAACCATGTGTTTCCTGCCGTACTACGATTGCAACGCCGTAACTATGGGTAGAGTTGTTTTTGTTTGTCATGTATTTTTTTATTTTTTGCAACTACCTTTTATGCAACAGGTTTGTTTGGGAAGTTTCACTATTTACATGCTTTGGGTTTGATCAATAAAGGCAGTACATCAAAGTTGCATTGAACCGGCGCAGTACGTTTCCGCCCGTCCTTGATAGATCGTCTAGCAACGTCACCAATCAACCACCTGTAAGATCGGTTCGATTTTCAACAAAACAAAGTCTAGACGCATGTCTGGTTTACATTTTATGAATGGCTGGATTAAAGTGGATGGAAATAACTGTGCATTAAAAATAGGATCTTTAGCAACAGGTAACATATTTTAGACGGCATCGATTTTCTTGAGCAACGGGGATGGTGGTTGGGACGATGTTACGTCGTCATGACAATAGTTTGGAGAGTTATCAGTCCTATATTGAAGCAGAAAAATAACTCTCTTGGTCATCTAGACGACATGCCGCAATTATTGCTTTCTGGCATAAATTCACGAATTTGTTCTTGTGAATAGTTAATAAAGAATAGGGCTTTCATATTTTAAAAAATTGTACCAATCGTGATGCCAGTTGAAGGCGCGATATTTTAAAAAATGATCGTCTTTACCACCCAATTGTAGCATTGTTGAATGAAGCTCAAATTATTTATGATTATGTGATCAATTTGGCTTTCTTCTACACGCTTACTGGAACAGTTAAAAAATCTGGATACATTTACCCATTAAATTATACGCCATAGATGGGAATTATTTCTAGCAACTAAAACTGCGACTAACTAATACTACTTTGTTCATTCAATTGCGTTTTAGATTCCAGGTTGCACGTTTCTTAGCAACATAGGATATTGTTTATCTTCCCTAAACACCTATCCACCTCTTCAAGGACACATCGCTGAGCCTATACTACTGTGAGTGGTTCTGCCAAACTCTAGTTCCGTGACGTCAGGAACCAAGCACTACAGCAGAGTGAATGCATCCTGAAAAGTATTTACACTAATGCACGGCTAAGGCGAGCCTAGCAACGAATAGTTCGAATGAGTAGAACGATTGTTTGGTTCGATTCGATTTTTCACTTTTCGGTGAACCGTTCTCTAGAACGGATGGGCGTAATTTTCACGAGAGTCGTTGAGTGATTTATATAAAACAGGCATTTGTAGAGTAATTCCCAAACAAAAACTCAGTAAAGTTATCGCTTGTTGGTGTAATAGGCGGTAGGTGCATCGATCAGTGATCATGGATGAGGCAGATGATGGCGATGAGCAGGAAATGGATATTGATGGCGATCAACTGGACGGAGACCCTGATGGGGATGGTGACGGCGATGGTGACGGTGATGGAGATGGGGAAGGGGAAGGGGATGGCGATGGAGAAGGCGAGGAGCATGGGCCAGAGCATGAACACGACAGCGAGGAAGAAGAGGAACCTGAAGAGGAAATCTCCGAAGGTGATCTTCTACAGGTACGCCAAGAGCATCGTTAGCTTATGTAATAATCCTCGATACAAATTCCTTTTGAGTGCGTTTTTGATTTTAATCACGACATCGAAAAACTAGTCCAAATGTGGCGAAACTGATTATCCTTTATTGTTAATGTTTTTTATTAATGAGAAAATATCATTTTTTTTCTGCATGGAAATCCGTTAAAGTAATTCACAAACGACCATATAACAGGATCGCCACCTCTTCGCTAGTACACAACTAGCTTTAGCTTTTTTATGCATTTATTTAGACCAACTCTTGTTCATCTTCTACGCAGCAGCATTCCACAAGAGAACTCTTTTTTGATCATTTTTTTGCTGTTGAA
>NC_064874.1:522500-585000 GCF_943734745.1 Anopheles darlingi | reverse complement strand
TTCTTGTGCCGAGTGGCATTATTAAGATCTTGTACGCTGTTATTATCCTATTTTTCTCTCGGCTTCGTATAAATGGTCCAAGAAAGAAGAGTGATTTATTAACAAATGATTATCTGCTCGTTGAAAAGGCTTGAATGTTTATATTTGCAGTTAATTCTTAAAGAAACGAGCTCCAACAAGCTACCGAATACCACTTTACCACAACGTCAGTCAGAGAATGCACTTAACCTAAGCTCATGCTTGAACGTGCAAGGTATTTCCAACCCATTTTGTTCCGTTCGTAAGCTGGCCGCTTTACGCCGTGGATGTGGATAAATCCCATTTGTGAGACAAGCCTTCTACGAAGCACGTGTTATCATCCCCCAGCTATTTCCGCTTCTCAACGCTTCTAACCAGCCACCCAACGGAAGCGTCGAGAACTCTTCGTATGCGAAATAAACGAGGAGTAAGGGGGCTGCACATGTGTGTTGAAGGTAGAGGCTTTCTTTTGTTGAGCTAAAGGTGTGAAGGTTACTCTCAGCAGTAACGAAAGGGTAGCACAAGGCACAGACCAACAACCTGACGTCATTTTAAAGGCCTGCTCCACAAGAAGTGTGAAGGATTAATTCAATCATTAACACTCCATTCCGAAGACATGTTTTTCACATACTCGCCATTGTTCCGGTGTGATAATTTTACAATTAGCTGCGTACGAGGAGTTAATTATGTGAAAATGAGTTTATAACTGTACTTTTCACTGTTACCTGGCCCTAGACGAGTGGATTGCTTCCTGCTGCATAGTGATGAATGGAGTATGCCAGCAGCGTAGCTCTCTGAGGTGTACGCCTTTGGCTTTGTTGAAGCGAATGATGAAACCATTGATGGAACACGCTCATAATAATAATGATAACGGTAATGTCTATGATGGAAATGATGGACTTACGGCATGCCAGAGATCCTGCTAGCAGCTTACCCATTCTCTATCGCACGTCCTTTGGAAGGTTATGTTTTGTTTTAACTTGCATGGAGCGCACGCAAGATGATTTACGGTTACTACCGCCCTCCATACATGATGAGGTTCCATAGCGTTGGTATGCCTAATCCTCCTGCGTAGGGATTGAAAGACGAATTGGATTGCCGCCCAGTTGGTCTACTCGCTTTCAGTTTCTTTCAAGACCGCCAAAACTCCGTTGATCTCACTCACCTCAATCGGTTCAGGTGGTGTTACAAGAAGAACTTTTGGGTGGAGTAACTTCGTTCACGCACAAAGTTGCTCATTTGTTTGAGTTTCTCTTTAGGTGTCCTCTTGACACACTCTGCGGATGTGGTTCGAATACTAGAAGATGCTTCGGACTTTTTAAAGGAGCAAGAGCTGTTCTTTTAGGATTTGACGAGAAATGCCTAGGATAAACATTGCTGAAGTTGAACTCTAGTCCAGTCCGTATTATTTGTTGATTATTTTTTCTTTGGATTTGTTACTTTAGATCAATTCACATCAATTAATATCAGTGGACAAAATCGATCTTTTTTTAATTAAAATTTAAATTTGAAACAAATTACTTATTTATTATGTTGTGTTGAATTTTGGATCATCGCTAATGATGCCAAACATTTTGTAACTGATATCAAATATTTGGAGGCGTATTGAAACGAAACGAAATACTTCGGTAGACGCACAATTACCTGCAGATTGATTGATTGTTTGTCTCCGTTCATCGTTACACGCATCAACATGTGTCCCCATCGTATTCTGCCCATAAAATTTCCTTGAAAATCGGAAACACCAAATACAGGAAGTAACGCGAGCTCACAAGGGCTGGGCCCTGGATTCGGTGGTGCTGCAGAATCAAATTACACGTCACAACAAAGAAGACATCCACGATCCGCCCCAGGAAGGTGTCTACGTGTATGGCCTGTTTCTGGAAGGTATGATGGCTGATGTTTGCTCTCTTGCAAAGTTCTAGTTGAGTCACGTGTTCTCCTCGCAGGTGCATCGTTGGATCGGCGCAGTGGAAAGTTGATTGAATCGAAACCGAAAGTACTGTACGAGCAGATGCCAGTAATTTACATCTACGCGATTAACACGACGGCTGGCAAGGATCCACGGCTATACGAGTGTCCCATCTACCGGAAGCCACAGCGTACCGATCAGAAGTACGTCGGATCGATCGATTTCGAGACGGATTTTAACCCACGGCACTGGACCCTCCGAGGTGTCGCATTGCTATGCGACATCAAGTAGGCGGTGACCATTTTGTGCTGCATTATTCCCACCATTCCAATTTCAATGTTTACTTGTTTCAATTCGCTGAATGCGGATGAATTTGTCAAATCTTTATCAAATAAGCTTTTTTCACCGCAGACTATAGCGTCTAGTAGGGTAGGCTGAGAAGGATGCTGTATGACTTCGCACCGAAAATGAATTAAAAAAATAATTGGTTTATTGGCTCCACCAGGAAGCCTGTGATGTGTTGATGATTGCTTGCATCTGTTAAATTGTTTTCCGCTGAAAGTTGAGTAAATGTGTAGAATACAGTGTTTTGCAAACTGCGCCTGTTAGCAAGAATTGTAGAAGTGGAGAAATTACAAAAAAATATGACACTTAGTACCACAAGGTGTGTAAATGTTTGATATGTTATCTAGCGATTTCATTTGTGCACTTTCAAGTGATAGTTTGTTCTTGCAAAAAATAAATAAAGTGACCGTTCCTGAAACGGATGAACTGAGTTTAAAATCCACAAATTAGCGTTCTTGTGTCATCAATAGCCCCGCATGAGCGTTGATTGTTCATCCCGAAAAGACTAGCGATAATGAAAAATACCAATTTATAGATTTTCCGACGGACCGCCGGGCACTGGGTGCTCTCAATAACATGTTGCTCTTAGAAATGAAATTCTTTATTTTTGCCATTTTGTTCGGTTCCGTTTCGCAATTTCTTGGACATCATTGTGCCCATGCTTTTACTTGGTTCCTACCTCTTGCCGTTTGTTTTGCTGGTATTTTGTAATTTAGTCTGGTTTCTTTTCCTACTACTAGGAGTAAATGTTCAAAGACGTCAAGTAATATTTACAATAGAGCATTGGCATGCCATCCTTTTTCGGGTTTTTAATGTTTTTTTGTGTTGCTCAAGATAATGCCATCGAGTTAATCGTAATGGATTTAGTTTATTTAGTTAGTTTGTTAGTTAGTTAGTTTGTGTTCCAATTCGGTCGTTCGCTTTACTCCATTTTTTCATTCACAGCATCGTCTCGTAAAGTAAATCTCATATCTCTATATCTTCTCGTTGTTTCTGCTGAATAACATTTAAACTTCGAGTATCTCCAACCATTTCTGTTACATATCGGTGCACTCACGTCCTTAGCCCGTAGCCAGATTAATAGTTGGTTAAGAAGTCAGAACAAACATATCTTTGTGTTCTCATGAGTCCATAAGATGTTCCTATAAGTTCCTTTAGAGTTAAGCGTTATTTAGACTGATGCCATAAGTTTCAAGAATCATTTCTGCCAGAATGGTATCTCAGTTGCGACCGCTGTGTTGCGTTTGTAAAACAGTTTTTCATTGGGGATCAGACAATCTGAAACTCTTTGCACTTGCAATCAGTACATCGTCAAATATCTGTGTCGCTGTATACAAACCAGGAAAAACCGAACGAAACGATGTCGTCTAAGCTAGAGACGCCAACATTTTACAGGTTTTTCCTCCTTTCGTTTATTTTATTGGCTCACTTGTCTTTTCTGTTTTTATTACTTTTGGCGGTCAGCGATAAGTGATTTGTTTACACTTCACGAGCTACGGCGTAAAACCATCGAATCCTTAGAATGTTACTAGCTGCTCAAAGTTTCATTTTTTTTGTCTTATGTTACGTCTCTCATTAAACCTTCTGTTGACTTCATGTCGACTGCAACAAACCAAACAGATTTTAAAGAAAAAAAGGTAGCCAAATCAGTCAACGGTAAATCAAAATAAATCCCAGCCTAGGAAAACGGAACGTTGTTTATCCTCCTGACACATTACTTAATTTTAAAGGATGACTTTGGTTAACAATTATCTCAGCTTAACACCTTACAAATGAGCAGCACGTGTTAAAGGATGAAATCCCCCGTCCTCCCGTAAGAGCTTGGTAAATGCAGAAGCACAAAAAGCTGGCTCTACACACATGTTGCAAGGAACAAACCGAAATAAAATAAAAAAAATAAACCCATCTTAATCGTGTTCGTGAGCCAGAGCAGACATGGCTGCTTCTAATCCTGCCTAGAAGCATCGTTTGTGTAACCAAAAAGCTGAAGCATGAGAGGATTATGCTGCTGGCATCCCGACAACATAACATGGTCTCTACGATGGCAGTAGGAAACGTCAGAAAAATTATTCATCCTGCCCGGAACTGAAACTCTCTCTCTCTATGTCTACATGTCTAGTTCACCAGCTTAAACTGGTCGATAGTAACGGCAGGGTAAGGTGTGCATTTCCGCATAGATGTTACGGTTTCTAGAGCGATGTGAGGAATGTGTGTTGCTTTCTTCCTGTTTACCGACCGTGCCTCGGTACGAGTGTTTTGGGAGAGAGAGAGATTTTTCTTCATTTTTGTGCCCTACGCCTACTTATCAACGGCCTTGCAAATGGTACCGTGTCACGCATCCTAGGAAATGCATTCCCGTGTGAGGCCGGCAGCAAATTGCTCTTACGGTTACCTGTACATCAGTGAAGCGAAACGAAAAAAGGCTTTACATGGATAAATATTGAAGTCGTTATGATGTGGGAGAAACCATCGGTGACTGATACTCCCAGTAACCCACGGTTACCGGCCCTTTAAACCATTTCGCCCTTTTCTTCAAATTAGTTTCGCAGATGCGTGAGCCATACACATAAAAAACATACAGCGATTCATGGCTGAGAAGGAGCAACATTATTATTTCATTTTATGTCTTCACCTTCGTAAAAAGTTTCGCATAAGCATCTGGAAAATGTGAGCAATCTTAGGGGGCACGTGTTGACACAAGTAGTCTTTCGGCTTCGTTGTCCATGACTTGCATAATCCAACTTAGTCACATGGAATGATAAGTGTGTACTTCTCCATTAAGCATAATTAGGCGAGGAAGCTGGTGAACTTTGAGTTCAAAGAAGCCATGCCTGAACCGAACACCACTGCGCCCTCTGCTCGCTCCTGGTGAAATGCAATGGATGGAACGAACTTTGGCGAGAACCCTTTTCAACCGACACGTTAGTTGGTGTTTGAAAAATAAAATCCAAGTTTTTGATTAATACGGCCGAAGCCATTCAACAGCGAGTGGAAGGAAGCGAAAATGGGTTCTCAATTCATCCATCACGGGATGTGTATTAAAATTCTTGTCTCGCTCCTGCAGCTTGCGCCTTGTTTGCTCTGAAAACCTTTCCAGACAGGTGAGCATCTGACCTTTTTCGAATGCAGTCCGCAAAGCGTAAGTCAAAGAATAGGTGGGGTTCAGATTGAATTCCTACTACCAACTCTTTACTATTCCCTGTCTTACCGTGAGTGGAGAAGTTTATAGTATTTTCCTTTTGCTAGTATTTCCGCAAATCAACTGATATCGTTAGGCTTACCTGATGTTTGGAAATGGTAACAAAAAAAAAAAGGTCTGCTTTATGCTGTAGTTTACTATCTGCTTGGTTCAGTTTTACAACTTTTGTTTTTGGCCATTCTTCTTATTAATATTTTACAATCCACCAATAGTGCTCGGAGCCGGAATTAGTCGGAAATGTTATCGTTTTAGGTAGCCAGGATCATTTCACATTAGTTTGCGAACCGATTTTTGTACATACCGTATACAAATCGCTGACGTTGATATTCATTGTCAGTACTTTGATCGTTTAGCGATTGGCGAGATTCAGTCCTGGGATTCGATTCCATGTAACGTTCACCGTCCGTCATTACATCGGAGTTTTCGTTACGGTTCTGATCTTCATCATCGTCTGGATCATTGACATGCAGGGACTGTGTCGTAATCGTATGCTCACCATTGGTTTTCAGATCTTCCTGCTCGTTATTGAACATTTTGCTCAACTGCTGGGATTGGGGTTGCGTTTGCGAGGATGTTGGTTGTTGGCCGCGTTCCTCGGGGTCCGGTGGTGGTGCTAGACGATCGTTAACCGAGCGAACATGCTGTTGTTTTCCTGCAGATGAAAAGCGGCTGCTGCGAAGCAAGCTATCCATCATCGCTTCGAGTTCATCGTCACCGGGTAGGTTACGCTCCGGATCCAGTGGTACTCGTTGGTTGTACAGCTTACGATCGTAGTAGGCTCGATCTGGATCATACGAAGCCATCTGCGACCCATCGTAAAAGTTGCTGCTCCTTTTGCCGATTTCCCTTAGTAGAGCTTTGTTTAGTTCAACCTAATAATAAACAACGTAGGAAAAAATTAGTAAACTACTAAATTTCTAATGGCATCCTCTTTTAAGATATTGTTAAAGAACTAGTAGAACTACCAAGACCAAAACACCTTAGCATCGTTGTAAGTGATAACGGTAATCGATAAGCAGCTGAAAATGGCTGTTTCCAATTGTTGAAATTAACAATCAAACTTTTATTCTAAGTTTCGTAGAAGAGAAAAATGGGTGAATCAGCTGTGCGTAATGTCTCAAAATCGAGTCCGCAATCGAGCTACTCGAGCGAATAAATTATGCCATTAATTAACCAACGTAGCATCCATTTTCACCATGTCTATCTAGGAAATTGAGGTTCAATCTCTCCACAATCGAACGTACCGATCGTCGGATGTCGATTGTTTCGATTTCCGTTACCGTTGCCGGGATAAAAAGCCTGGGGGTCTGGTTCCCTCAGTATCCCCCGAAAAAGTTGTTATTCTTCGGACATGCTTTTCAACATTTCCCGTTTGGCGAATCACTTCCTTCGACAAACAATATTCCCTTTGGAAGGATCCCGGAACTCACAGTGAACGACAGATTGTCCCCATATTGCCCATTGCACGGATTTCTGTACCATTTCCTGGCCACTCGGTCGTGAGTTTTATTCCATTATTGGATTATCGACGGTGCGGAGTTGGTGGTGAAACGAGAAAAATATCATTTCCCGGACACCAGCATCATTAGCAGTCTGCTTGATTGAGTCCTGGCCCAGCGGTGCCAACAGTCTGCACCGTCTGCATGAAGTTGAACCATTTTTAATTTTAATTTTTGTTCCTTTTTCAGCGGATTTATGAATTCAAAGTGAAATCCTTTTCGCATTCATTCGTGGTTTCAGGAGTAAATATGAATGGAATTAGTATTTTTAGGCTCCAGAGGCTATCGGCAGTGCTTTCATTT
Organism: Anopheles darlingi; assembly: GCF_943734745.1. NCBI lineage: Eukaryota > Metazoa > Arthropoda > Insecta > Diptera > Culicidae > Anopheles > Anopheles darlingi. The sequence goes on along the minus strand of NC_064874.1, from coordinate 577,724 downwards.
GCTATCCCACCGGCTGGGTGGTTTGTTTTAATTAGCAGCGGAAGAGAACCCTGAATCATTGAGCCACGAATCATCTGTAATCAATCATAAGCCGTTCATGGGCTCACATACACCCTGCAGACATCAAATTGCGTGATTTTCGTGTAATCAGGACCTTATTGTTTGTTTCAGCACATTTTTTGGCTGGTTCGTAATCATCGACCTGGAGGGTGGAGTAGATACCTTGCGTTGTTAATTTAATTAACATTGGATCTTTATTTTTAACATTCTAAAAATACAGCGAAAGTCCATCTTGGACGGCATGACGGTAGAAAGGCAAAATAGATTTATCTAAACTACGTTACAAGGTGTATCACAAGGGAGCAGTGCCTTCAGAAAGCAGAATCGGTTACACAAAAAAATGAACAAAATAACAATTTGCATTTCCTCCAACCCTGAATCCGCCAATAAACGCGATAATGATGCACGCCCACAGCGTATTTCGTCCATTCCATAAAACGTACGGATCGGGACCGACCGGGCAATACATGTGTCAACCATGCGGCCAGTAATGGAGGGTTTCGCACGTAAATTGGGATCATTACAGTTTGATGGGACGATTGCGTGCGTGCACACGGACGCCCCGACCTGTGACGTGCGGTCCCCGCAGGTTCGCGGATACGCGAACATTCTTTTGCTCTTGGCGCAAGAAGGTGACGTCGGTTTGCTTTCGTTTTTGTTGTCCAATTTTTTTTTTGGCGAAACAACGAAGCGAGAAATGCCTAAACGAAAAAGCATCTAAGTGGCCCCGGCGGCAAAAAGGTTGTCGATTGCTAGTCGGACAATAAAAAGAAATTTGTTTTAATCTGGGTGTGGAAGCATCGAGGCATGAAGATAGTGAGATTTGTTTTTATTTTGGATCAATTTTTCTTAAAATTCCATTTTCATTCTCTCGTCCGCAAATGCAGAACCGATTGGACTTGCCGAAAACAATTCCTTTGAGCGAAGCAGGTGAGGTACTCTTTTGGAGTGCAACGGTTTTTTTCTGGCCAGAAAATGCTTTTGAACCATTTTTTTAAAAGCATTTTCCGATGTATTCATGAAACACTCAAACACAAGTTAGAGGTAGCGAAAACTGAGCTTGTGTTGTGTAAAGATAAATCTTATAGACAAATTCAATCCATCTCATGGTATCAGCCGTTTGCAGCAGACCCAATCGGCAGTAGGCTGTGAAGAATTTTGTACTGATGGTAAAAGTTTATGGCAGCTTTCGTCATATCAATTCCAACTTCGTATGCGAACACCCTAAAGGGATTTTCGAGTAGAACGCAAGGACGAATTTGAAGCAAAAATGTTGAAATGTAGGTTAAAGTTGTCAGGCAAGTGTTTTACATTATTGAATGCCTGTAATGTATGTTATTACAGATTGTCGAAAAGTTTCAAGGTATAGTCTTCAAACCGATTTAGATTATATACAAAGTATTAAGATTGAATATCAATAGTTCGAACGAGGCACAATAACACCGAATAATAATGCGTGAAATTCTATTACTTTTGTAGAAATTTCTTCAGATGTGGAGATTCATCTTATGCTTCAATCCATTAACGCTTTGCACGAAGCAATGATAAGCGAATCTAACTAATGTAACCATGCCGTCATCATAACCTTTCCAAAGGTACGTGCATAATGAACTGCAATGTCTTCATTACAAGGAACACCCAGTACCTGGGTCCTAACATAATGTTTGACTTTTTTGGCCCTTGTCCGCCATTAGGTTAGCCCTAACTGCTCTGTTTTTGCTGTTCGTTCTGTACCTGAATGCTGGTTTGGACATTCTGTTTTGTGTTTCCAGGATCGTAAAAACGTTTGGGGTTCATGCTGTGTGTCACGTACGAAGCCCACAGGAGAAATATACTCTTATGGCGTTTCCTTCTTTGCTACTCTTTCTCTGTGCTACGTGAGGGATGTTTTGGTTGCAGAAAATAAAAATGGCCCACCTACCGACGTCACATTTGAACCATTTTGAGGTCAGAACGGCTACTAGGCTACTGCTATGGTTACTGGATGGTAAAAGATAATCCACTTATTGGCATCATTGAAGAAGCAAACCCGTCTCTGGATGGACTGACTCAACAGAAGTTGCGAAACACACAGCGATATTCCAAAAGCAATTTGATTGAACAGTTCAGTTCGATCCTTTCTGCTAATCAAACCGAGGCGAAATCAATGGAGTCATTACTAATTGGGTGCTTTTGCGAGAACTAGCAATGGCCACAAACCGTGGGGCACTTTATACAAATATTTTGATTAGATTCCCCGAATGAGTTAAGCAAATACGTGTTGATGGTTGCTCTTTAAGCTGCTCACCGTGACTCATCTGCCTTTATATTTTACGGCTAACCAACCTACGTCACTGGATGGAGCCAACGTCACGTAGGGTACTTCTCGAAAAGCCAAACCATTTTGGTTAGAAGCGATTGTATGGATCATAATGTCGGAAGCATGCTAACCATCGTATGCTCTGGAAGCGGATTGGGTTGCTTACAGCTGCAATCGTCCAGCCTGTCCAAGCTGTTATAAGTGGTGGATTACGATACGGCTGTCCGTTGCTTCAGTAAACCTCAGACAAAGGTAGCAACATGTTCTCCGAAGTCGCTTCGTCGCAACCAAGGATAAGTGTGTCATGGCGTGGATAACACTTGTTGAATATCTCTTGTCTAACAACGGCTGGTACTCTGCCCTTGATGCTGCATTCCGTACACTTGTACATGGGAATGTCAACCACTTACCTGTCTCGTGTTTTCGCGCATCTGCCTTCGAGCCATCTCGAGAATGATTCGCTGCCGCAGTACATCGAGCGGGTTCACAATTGACAGCGATGGTTTCGTCCTTTTGAGCGACAGATAGCTATTATCCTGTTTGTACATACAAAGGAAAGATTGTTTGTTCAGTCATTAGTTTAATGAAAACCTGCTTAACAACTAAAAGTTTATGCCATAATTAAATTAATGCAACTCTTAAGGGATATCGTCGCTGCCAGTAAGAACCGTTTTACGGTCAGCAATGCAACTTCCAGCTCGAAGCATGAAACAGTGCCGCAAACAAACATGCACAAGGGAAGCCAAACCCTCACGGCTGTCCAGTACACGTGCTTCCGGAGCAGCAGTAGTAGTAGTACAACTTTACTACAACCGTTAGTTACTGTCTTACTTCCGGCCGTCTGCACTTGAAACGTGTAGGAATCGATTTAAAACAATTCAGTCCTCTAGTGCGAGTAGAGTGAATTGGCACGATTTCGTCGCACCTTCTGTGTCGGCCGCCCATTTTTGCTAGCATAGATTGATTCGTAGAGCAACTGTAGGTAGCTATAAAACAGTCTCTCCCTATCAGGAGTCCATCGTTCAATTTCCCAATGTACTTTTGCTGCGCTCGGTATTTGAATAAGTCACATAACCATCACTAACGGAACGTGTGGTAATGGGCATTAGATTGTACGTTGAGATACATTGAAATTTTGTTAAAATACAAGAAAGTAAAGCTAAACTCAAATTCACATGGTTGATAACGAAACTAATCTCAATGTTACTAACAGTTGGTGAACGAAAATATGGACGATTAAAAGTATTTGATTTGCGTTATTGTGCAGGTTTCGCAAAGGTATACATTGGCCTCACAATATTGCATAATAAAATAAACATGTGTGTTATCTGTTTGCTTCATTCGTTCGTTTCATTTAAACATCACATCAAAAGCATTCTGCAGTAAAACACCTTATTTGCTAATGATATCTGTCCGATGGTAGTTTAAAAAACCATTATTTACCCTAACAGAAGCAATACTCGCCGTGAAAACGCAGAGTTCAGACAAAATCCATCACAGACTTCAATTTCCACTCGTTTAAGTTACTCTACAGCAGTGTAATAGGATGGTTAACGTTCATTCTTTCGTTATCGTCTCTGGTGCAAACCACATTTATATCCCGCATTATGACTCAACGGATGAGCAATTTCACGTACACCCGCTAGCATGAACGCTAGACAGGGACTGACAGCCTTGAACCATTCATTTGGTATGAACGAATCACTATTGCGTGTTTATAATGGTTCCAAAGTTTGTTTCATCTCTTTTCAAATTAAAGTGTTACTCTTTCGTTTCTCGTACCGTTATTTCTGCAGAGAAAATGATGTAGACCAAGCTTTTCGTAGATTGTAGGGACAACAAATGCACGTGGGTTACCACAATCTGGCAAAACAGACTAATTAACTAGCATTGTTCGTCCACACTTTTCAAACCAGCCCATTCTGGAATGAGCTAGAAACATTTCATGCTAGAAGCTACTAGCTGTCACACTCATGGTTCGTGTTTGAGATGGGTCAGGCGATGGAAAGATTATTGGGGTGGGCTAGCAAAAGAGGAGCAAGTGATAAACGGTATAACTATTCAATCACCGCAGGACCTCAGGCCGATTATGTGCGGGTACGCTCTACCGCAGAATTGTGTGAGAAGGATTGGCAGCATGATAAGTGTGATAATGGCTCCACGACTGGCGAGCCACTACGGAGGCGACCCACACACGTGTTAATAACTGTCACCGCAGGAATGAACAGAGATACACGAAGGACACATTCGATGCGCATACATGATGATGATGATGATGATGATGTGTTTGAAAGGGATTGGGAGAAAAGTCTGTCACAGATAGATTATTTCAAAACCAGACATTCTGTTCGTATCGTTTCCTTTATCGGTTAGTTAGTTAACATCCTTTTGCATGCCACGCTTACCTGCACAATACGGGAGTCACTGTAGGGTAGGGCCGAAACGTGTACACTGACACACACCAACGCCATCATCGCTGTCCACAGCCCAAATGTGGTTTTCATTTTGCTGAAAACAAACAAAAAAGCATAATTCATTATCATTTAAATCAACCTCATTTGAATGTTACACAAGCAGGAAGCTTCCATAATGGTAGGGTATCATTAGTGTCACAGAAATGGCTTCGAAAATTACAGGTTTACATATAGTAGTCCTTGCGTTCCGGCTTACTACGCATCGCTCGGTTAGTAGATTTTTAACGCTTACAGGCCAAGGCCAGCTGAAGTGAGTTTAGTTCAATTTTGAATTCGTCAACTCCATATACAGTGTCCGTTGATTTTTTAAGTTAATTCGTGGTTGTTGGAGCACAACATCAAACAAGTTAGCATTAATTGATGATTTCATTGCTCATTTTCTATGTTCTAAGCCATGTAAAATTGAATGCGACAGTACTAATAATCCGCGTTGGGCAGTTCAATTCAAAAACGTGTTGCTGCCACACACTCGTCATTACATCAAAGGGGTTTCATGTCGTTCTCTATTAATAAGTACAGCAAGCGTCAGACAGAACACCGAAACAATTTTAATTGTTGCTTCTGCCTTGATGAATATTTAAACGTTCCGGGTCATCAGCTATTATTGCTGGCAACATGTTGAAAAATTGATCAAATTTAATATGTATCCGCCTCGTATTACACTTTCACCTTAATTTGTTTTTTTGTTATATAATCAAGAAAACAACTTCAACGCAATACGCCCTGGAGTGCTGTTTAACGGTTGCTCTTGGTCATCAATCAACATGGTATTTAGATTAAACCGTGGACACCTCCAAATCGCAGGAATGTAAAGCAAGATATCATTTTTCAACTTCATAGCACCGGCTGTTGAAGTGACCTTTCCATCGCCTCAGCAATCATAGTTTATTATCCACCCAACAACCCCAAAAACGTGGTTGTTCTTAATGCTATCTCACTCACACAGAGCTGAATTTGATAATATTTTACCACAAAAGTATCAACTAAATAACTCGAAACTTGTCCCACTGGTGGAGGAGCGGCCAGCAATCACTATCTAAGATGGCTCTTCATCGTTGATGCTCTGATCGGATACTGAGCGATGCGAGATCGAAAACCTCTCTTTTAAGCTACAAGTCAGGAGATTTTTTTCTGTTTGAAATCGTTCCTGTTTCGGAGTTTTGGTTCAATAATATTTGCTAGAGCTATAAACATCGTTTTCAGAGGAGAATTCCCCGAAAACGACGTATTCAATGTATGCTGTCCCTTTTGTTGTGACTTGACCTAGGAGAAAAATTGCCGATCGAAATGTGTATGTGTATGATTTTATCTTCCCTTTTTTAACATGTTTTTTACGTTTTTCATGAGTGAATCATACATTACATTGTTTTCATCAGTTTATCCCCATCAACACATTGCTATTCAGTTTAAAATTGCCCAAGCTGTGATTCATGCTCACGTATTTGTCATTCTCATAATGACGGTATGTCCCATAGACAAACGATAGAGTGTTACGCAAAACACGTGGAAAAGGAATCAACAGTTATAAATAAACGGCTCACATGTAGACATTACAATTCATCCAGTTCCCTTTGAGTTTATCCAGAATCCCTATGTTGCCCTCAAAAAATGTCGCAAAACTTTTGAACAACTTTGAGCGCACATAACAACTCACCATCTATAAATATACTACCAGACAGGTTACGTGAAACTCAACAATAAGAGAAAAGGAAGAATTACACCCAAAATTAAAAAGGCTAACAAACCTCGCTACCTTTATGTTCGGTGAGATAGAAAGTCAACCTGACACAGCAGCTCGGTCCAGTTCGGCAACAAACAAGATGGATGTTTTGCGTCAGTTGGTAATTTTCCTGTTGGAGGGGGTTTACCCACCACATAAATGGATCCGAGCGGTTGGAACGAGAAGTAAGTGCCAATTGATAAAGTGTATATATGCACCGGCAGAAGGCACTCGGACGGTTACCAGATGGTTCAGCTTTTTTGGTGTTTGCTTCGGTTTCAATTCCACGATACGTTGTTGATCGTGTTGCAAATTGATTTATTGAAACGACGTGTGCTCACTATTGGTTGTAACCCCAGGCTTCAATTTCCATTGATGTAGCAATGAGACACACTTGTTTTCTATCTATGCACTACATTACATTCCTATAGCTAACGCATTCCTTCAATCGTTTATCAGTTGAACAACCGTTTCCACCATTTGCACGGGATAGGACGATAAAAGTGGTTTTTACGAGAATTGATGCCAGTCAATCGGTGGTGGATAGAGATTGCCCCACTTAAACTCTTCCGCTTCCGGTTCTCATAGTGCAAGGCAAACTTTCTTTTGGCTATAACTTTTCATCGTGTTGATGTTTTGCGCCTTGCTTTACCACGAGCTCGGAATGCATCAGGAAAGCAGGTCACAGTTTGATTCGATTCGGTGTCGATTGCACGGAAGCAGTCAAGTAATTTAGAAACATCTTCCCTCAAATCAATTGATTTCTCGGGTAGATTCTGCGGGTTGGGGTTTTGCAAAAACGATGCCTCAACGCCCTAGATGTAAGCAAATACAAGGCGTTTCCATTTGTGAGATGCAAGAAGTAAACCACTTAGGCTCGTGCGAAAGTGGATTTGTAACATGAATACAAGTTCCTTACGCTTAAAGGAACATCGCAAGAAAGCATTTTCCTTTGTCCAGCAATTGATGCTGATGGTTTTACAGTGTTTGCCAAAATTAAACAACCACCTCTTTTAATTAAAACCTAACGATCAATCTCCTATTGACATCGAATGTTAAAGTTGAGGTTGGATCGGATTTAGGTTTACAGTTAACGGTCTACTTTGATAGCAAAGCCTGCTGCTTGTTGCGGAAGTCATCTCGGAAGCCAGCAGTTCCGTGATTTGACGGAAATGAGCTGTGAAGGAGGCCGCTTTGGCAACGCGCAATCAAATTCCCACCGGAACAGAAGGTTAACTTAGTTTCCCTTTTGACTCCCGGCTCTCGACGAGTCAACATCGTCAATGAAACAACATAAAACTAACATAAGACGATGGCGTTGACAACCTGTTGTGAAGAGTCAATGGCGAAAGAGTCGGACTGGGAAGGAAAGGGAGAAAATTGTCATGATTATTATGTGCCGTTTATTGCAAACAAAACGGTGAAGCTATTCTCGCTTCCCCGGCCATTCCTCCATGGTCAGGGTATCCACTTGAGATGACTAGACCCGTAGGAATGTCTGCAAACTAGAGGGACGCAGTTGGGACGAAAAAGATCGATCGCAACCTTTTAAGTACACCGATAGCGTGCGCTCGTTTCGGTGACGGTGCGGGAGAAGTCCATTGTTGAACATGATGAAGTCCAGTTCACCGGTGACTTGTTGATCTACTCAATTTGTCTTCAGTAAATTGATTGAGATGGAGCTGCAAAGGGACACTCTTTGGCTCTTTGGTCACGGTAGCTGCAGTTGGAACCGATGGATTCAAGTTCAGCTATTTACTGAATTTTTAAAAATATTATATTGCCAACTCCTACGACGACACAGTGTTCGCATTGTAGATTTATGTTTGTCTTACCCAAAGGCGATGCTAAATCATAGTCCAGCAAATACTTGTTTTGTAGAATAAATAATCGCTTTATCATCTCCTTGCACGCATCCCGGCGCTTACAAGAAGCATCATTCCTCGCGAAATTTCACGCCAACGCGCTCTCTTCGGCGGTTCGATTAACCATTATTGGGTTTGCTGTTTGTGCTCCAGGGAATCACCGTGAGCAGTAATTTATACAAAAGCACAACCATGCCCAGCCGATTGTCTGGGATTTTCCTCCTTCCTCTTCACTTTGCTTCGACGGTGAAAAGATTAATTCATTTCCAATCGTCGTTCAAGAAAGTTCGCTCTAAGGAACCGCTTCCTCCACAACGATCCTGGAAGGAGGAGGATTATTTGCTTCTGTCAAGCAAAGATTACGGGCTATTGGAGGTTGTTTGGAGTTTCCTTTTTCTCCGGTGATTATTTAGCACGCCACAGCATTCTCTGTGAAAGGCGCTATGGTTCTGGTGGTCCGGTGATTGCCGTACGCAATGAATATTCAATGCGATTGAGCTACTGAGCGGCGGGCCACCGTCGGTGATGCTGGTTTCATGGTTGCCAGCTAAATTGTGCATATTAACTACAGCCTCAACCTCGGCGCGTTTGTCGAATGCCTTAAAAAGGGAACCCTTAATTTGGAGCTACAGCATCGGATCGTGTCGCGAACAACGCAATTTTAATTTATTGGACGACGTAACGGGGGTTTTGAGCCTGTACGCAAGACAAAAAGCTAAGCTAAGAGTAATCGATCTCTAATTACAATATCGTTCCACTTGCAGAAAAACGATCAAAGGAAGAATTGCAACGATTGTACCGAGCGGATACCAGAAGCGGAAAAATGCGTTTAAAACATTAATGAGGATTAACAACTTCTCAAATTTCTCCTCAACATTCGCTAGACATGCCACCGCACGGCCGCAGGTTGTGGCTTTATCATGAGCTGTAGGGATTTGGAGGGCTTTCGCTTTTTACTCCAATTAATCCCCCATTCAGCGGTAATGAACGAACGCAAGTTATAACTTCGCAGAAATTCCCACGTACTCGCTGCTATGTTTGGTCCTAACGGATGGTAATTAGGTAAATTTCCAACTTTTTAGCTTGCTGATACCCAATGTAATTCTTAGCGATGTTTATGACAAGTGGCAGCCACATAAATTGACTGATAACGAACCTTTTTTATTGAGTATTTTGTTATTCAACATGTTGGTTCAGAAATCTACAAGTTTCTAGAAATTTTACGACAAGTTTTCTGGCTGTTGGTTTTCTCAATAATCAAAATCATGACTTTATCTATCTGCCATCTTCGACCTGGGAACCGCAATCCGCACAACCAGCACAGTATCGAACGTCTCGAAATCAATTATATTGGCATCGAATGCGTCGTACATCCGTAACAACCAATCCACGTTAATTCAAACAGTCAGATGGTCGGTAGAGCTTCCATGTTATCGCGATATGGCCACCGGAACATTCATCTTCATTCCATCCTTCACTTATTGACCTCATCACACCGTCCAGCCAGAATCGCATCAGCAATTCAATTCCAATAATCAACTCCGGGGAACATAACCTCACATAGCAGCTGGCATTGCTGCTCACCATTTTATGCTGGACGCTTCAGGCACCGTGGGAATTGCAGGTTTACCACAGCTCGGTACAGGTGAAGCACAGGTTTCTTTAAGACAAGCTCATAACAAATTGAAACTGCTTCAGGATCAGTGATTCGGTGGAATGTAGCGATTGAAGCGATCTTTGAGTGGGATTCTCCAGCCAAACAAATCGTTTATAAAAGTTTCTTGAGTAATCAGCTCCAAATTAATCAAGTTTCAGTTCCCGAACTTTTCCGACTTTGCAATATTCAATAGTTTAATAAAAGCTGTGGCGCAAGCACCATTAACCTATTAACTTAACGCTCCACAACGAACCGTTCGTTGCAATCGAGGAATCACAAATCAATCGAGCTGTCATGGCGTTTTACTGTACACTCCACCCTCCCAAATCTTGTTGTTTGTTGTCATGTTTTATGCTTATTTTATCGAAAATTGTACGGGAGGCCTTTGGCAGTGGTTCAGCGTTGGTGGATCATTGCGGCGAAATCAGCGAAAGACACAATTCCCGGTGGTCCCTTGCCGTAGGGCTTTGGGAAGGGAAGAAGTTATTTACTTTAGCCACTTTTTGACTTAGGGGCTTGAGGAAAGCGTCTCTGTTGACAGTTCTCTCCAAATGGACTTAATCGGTTTTAATCTCTTTGATGATTATGGTGATGATAATAGGAGCATGGACCAGCTCCACGCCTCGAGAATTGTGAACAAGTTGACGTGTCAGTCCGAGCGGAAAATTGGAGTTTGGTTGCACGCTTTAGTGGTTGTTTGTGGGAAGCGACCAGAGATCCGGTTTGGTAAGAGAATGAGTTTCAATTGAAAATATCAATCAAGCCAAAAGTTTGTAATAAAAAGCACATAATCTTAAAAATTACGCAGGATGTTGATCGGCATGGAAATGCCACGATAGCCTACTATGAGATGATATATATGGGCAATCCACGGATTGCTTGTACTAGAGCAAAAAGGACGAGCAAAGCAGCATGGTTACGAAGTGAGCGATAGTTTGCTGTTTACTGCGCCATGTGACAGAGAACAGACCAAACGAAATCAACAGTTGGTCTCGGCGAGACTGAATGGCCATTGACGGTATTTACGTAACGTTTATGACCTCACACATTAGACATCAAGGCCGGCTGGGTTCGTCTAAACCGGAAACTGCCAAATATAATCACAGATAAGCGCCAATGCCGTCATTACTGGCAACTTTATGACTGCAGTATCACCCTGGCTATCTGTCGCCTTTGCGACTCCGCCGCTGGGATATGCCGCAATATGAAGGTCGTGAAAATGCAGGAAAAACAGTGAATCACGTGACAATTGCCAGCATTACTGACTGGTGCTTTTGGTGTGTGACGGCGACGACGCTACTAAAAGAGCGTCGGCGCGTTGGTTGCGTTATCGGTAATTTTATTAATTATAAGATAAAGATCTACATGTGGCAATGTGGTCTTTCGAAAATGTTTGTTTTGTTTGGTAAACGCATGAGAGTGATCGTAGGCGCAAATACAATGGATTATTATTTCGATCAAAATTCCATCGTCGTGTTACCATTGCTTATCGTACCTAGCTTATCATTCGAGTGTCCAAAAAAAGGCTCGTGGGCGATAGTTTAATTTATGTTTGTGTTTGTACGTTTTCAGGTGTGCGAAATGATGACGAAATAAATTGTTTTAACTATGCTATGAAAATGAATGAACAGCAGTTATTTACATAATAGTAACGAGGTAGACAACCAGATAATTTTGCATTGGTTTACGCAAGTGATTGACATAAATTGTCATTCATTGAGACAACTAATACTCTATTGACAATCTCCACAGACCACAAGAATGAGTTCCGTGAAATTGCGTAACGCTAGAATTTTCTCTCATCGATAGTGGATACTCGATTTGGTTTATAAATAAATTCTCAGAAGCCGGCCTGACCTTTAGGCGAATGCCATTCCTATAAATTCGTTTGCAGCTTCAGGGTATTATGTAATGCTTTTGCTGGATCGCTGGAAAGCATATGAGACAAATTATAGTAAATACTGAAGCAATTCAAATCCTGTGACTATCCCAGATAAGCAAATGCAAACAAGACATCTCACTGTGCGTTAACAACATAGTGAGGATATCAAATTTTGTCAAAAGTTTACACATAATCCGCGGGTAGCAGGTATTATTGCAAATGCAAATATAAATAAAATTCGAATGGTTGAACAATTATTTGACTAACCTTGGTGACCAAACAAGGCAGCAAATTGAATGGACCATTTACAGGAAATTATTCTGCTGAATGCTTGCTGAACGATGGTCTGACAATGCAAACACTGGCTGGCACTAGCGTTGCTTTATCAATACACTTTGTAGATGAATTGTATGATAAAATGCCAATCAAAATATATGTATTAACTTTTCGATAACAAAAAGCACGACACTATTGTTCTTCGATTTGTGAGTGTCCTGCTAAACGATTTTTCCACGAACAACCTTTCGGACTATCTTCTGAATAGTAGAAAAGCGCATCCAAACGTAAGTATGGTAACAAGTAATATCCTTTTCATTGTTGACCCATTGAAAAGACACACTGGCATCTTTCAATTTTGCAAAATGGACACAGGCGTGGAAGAAAGCCTTCACGTAATGAATACCACCACGATAAGGGGTTCCCAGAAAAAATCCCTATGTTCGCGTAGCGTTTCGGCATCTACCATCATACCACAGCGAGGCAAACGAAATATACAGCAAATACTTATCCGATTCGTGAAAACGGTTTTGTACCTAGGCAACAGCCCCCCAAAATGGCTCGGATGTTAGTCCTATAGATAGTAGCTCTTAGAAATGGCACTGTTAATATTCTGTAACAGCTCCTTCCTTCCTCTAACCTCGGTCTAATCCTTCCAGAATACTCAAACAAAAAGTAAAAGTACTCAAAGCATTTCCGCTGACTCACAATTCGCAAGACGCTGTTCGCGTACGCGATAATAGTTTGAGCAACAGAAATCAAACCGGAATACATTGCGACACAGTCGGTGGAAAGGACGACGAACGGAGCGACTTACGCGGCACTAGCTTAAAGCATAACGGGAACACATAATCGAGTCGCATAATTATGCTTAATTCCTAGTGCCGTTGTGCTCCACGGCTCGTCCCGTCATCGTCCTGCTGAGCGGTATGTGTATGACGTATTTATTTGTCGTCACTCACACTGATTGGCGACGCTGGCAGTATCGAACAAGAGAACTTAAGGTAACGAGGGCAGGATGAGAATCTTCCTACAAAAGTATGTCACCAATGGAACAACCTCCTCGCTTTTGCTATTTTGATAAAATTGTCGTGTGTCGTGCGCCACTTATGCTCACTCGGCATGGCATTCCGCTCATAGTTTTCTACTCAGTACTGGCAGCTCACTGCCTCATCTCTCGTTGAAACTCGTTTGAAGACAAACAACTCTATAGATCCGCTATTTAGCGAACAAAACGACCCACACACACATACTACATCGCTTAAATGCTAATGAACAATCATTAATAGGAACTTATCTGTACCACTGTGTACTCTACCATGAGGCACGGCCGCAGATGCGGTTAACGTGCAAGGATTTCTTTTTATTCCTACATCTGCATTCACGCGCTTTAGATGTTGCGGACCAATTGGAATGAAAAATGCAAAATTCATTAACAAGACATTTCTTTAATCGTACTCTAAAAATAAAACCATAAGTCGGTCACTTGAATTCACCGTAGCCTCGGTTCCACGGAAGCCATAACTAAATCCCCCCATGTGCTGTGCTCAGCACTTCAATGCCGGGGGTAGGAGTTAGTCTGCAAAAGACCACACCTGCATATGGCCACTAATTGCTATCGTATAAGTTCATGGTCAACAGCAGCAGCAGCAGCAAGGGTTGGCCGATGTGTGTTAAATTCAATTAAAAATGGATCTTTAAAGACTACGACGACAAGGCAGCATGGATGCTGTACGTAAAGCGTATAAAAAAACAACATAAACTTCCTCATGCTTGTCTTTGGTGTGAATTCAATGTGTTTGTTTTAGATAATAGATTTATGGAGTTTATTTTTAGTATGTAAAAGTTGGACTACTTCTTTTTTGTGGCCTGAGAATTGATTTTACTGCATCTGGAGCGCCGGAGGGTCTCCTAAAAGGGAAGAGTTTCTTGATTTCTGATAAAAGCCAACGAAAGCCACGAGCAGAAATTTCAAACCTATCGCAAGATGCAACGCATGCTTCCAGGAAGCTACAGTTTCCGCATGAGCTACACTTGTGCAGTAAAAGGATGAGTATAAAGCAGTATAAGGATGAGAAAAAACGGAAGAAGGATCAAAACACCACGAACTCGCTTATTGCAGCTTCAGGCAAGCTCAATCGAGCAACAGTTGGTCCTTACGAGCAAGCAATCTGTAGGTTATGTCTTTAGCGCAAGACGCACGCCCTCCGGGCTAAGGCTTCATGCGATATGAGAGGTCAATGGAAGAGAAAACAGATTTTAAAATACGACAAAGTGGCAAGCGTAGGGTTAGCACAACACTCTCTCAGCACTAAACGAGATAGTCGTGCTTTCTTTGCAGACAGTGAGACGTCACCTTCCAGCAGGAGGAAACGAACCATTTCGCCGGATTTCCTGGCCATGAAACAAGAATGCTTACACGTACGCGAGTTGGTTGAGCCACACGCAAGGTAAACTTCCATCTCCCACAGGCACACCGGAGATAGATAATAATATAAAACTTCATATGAACAGTCCAGTAAGGGTCGGCAAAGTGCTTCACGCCTCGTAGGAGAAGAAGGCTCACGGGGTGATGATGGGTCAGTTGGATGGATGAGCAGGAAAATTTGATTAATTCACTCGACCCGAGGATACCTCAGGGATGACGGTGTTTGACGAGAACAGCCAAGGAGGGCTTTGTCGCAGGATCGTCTTATGACGCATGACCTGAGGGAGAAGTTTAGTTTTAATCCCTCGGCTAAGGTGAGACTTTAAAGTCCTGGCACTGGCGCTGCGTATGATGAATTTCATTCATCAGCTTCCAACCAATAGTCCAACAATTCCAGCAGAAGAGCTCATGAAAATACTTTCGTTTTCACCATTTTCCCATTTCCGGGTCCCGTTGAAGTGGCAGTGCAAGTAAGAGATGATTCAATTACTCCGTCTCCAAACGAAACCACCACAACCACAAACCAACAACAACAAGTGGACGTTTCTTGGGCCTGGCGTGGTTCAAACAGGGGGTGTCTAAGAAAAGCCAAAAATCCTGGGCAGGGCGGATTGTGTTCGTGGAGCGGAATGGTAAATTAAACTGGACAATCGAGTTGTGATCCACTTTTGCGATTAGCGCTATCCATAGGAGAAGAGAAGAGGCCATTTCCTCGCTCGTGTGCAGATGACAATATCGGATTATGTGTTTTTTTGAGCCATTTTAAATTAAAAGCAGAAAACCAAAGAGGCAGCATTGCCATACATGGTGTACTAAATATTTTTCCAACGTATTCAACTTAACGAATAAAGTAAATTGGTTTATTTTCATAAAATTTATTAAGAAAAGCCCAACAATTTATTTTACTAAACACGAAAGAACACATTATCACATCAGTACACATAAACAGAATGCTAGGCGCCTCCATCAGGAGAATATGGTCGATGGTGCTCAGAACAAATTGCGCTTCAAAAAAAGGTCTGTAAGCACTAAACTGGTATCCTTTCACCATGTGATATCAAGAGTTAATGCATAGCTGGCAGCTTCACCAGGTTCGATTGCGGATCAATTGATTAAGGACCCAAACGCCAACCATTTGGAACGCATTTCTTATCCATTCGTCCAATTACACTCGGATGTCCTACTACTGGTTGAGCGGCATTGCAAAACACTTTTCGAAATTATCAAGCCTCTCAAGAGGAGAGTTGGAGGATTCTTGATTCCTCGCACCTAACCATCCGTCGTAGCAGATGTTGTACGTTCGATGTGAAATGAAAAATTGTTTCATGAAAGTTTTCAGTTTCTCCCGAACTGCTAGAGCGCACTCGGGATTTACAGACGTTTTTTTACCATTTCCTGCTTTGAATGGAATGTTTTCCTTTCTTTTTCGCGATTTTTGTAATTCCAAAAAGACGGGAGAAAATTTTCGTTTCCCTGTCAGCAGACTTTTTCCCTCTTTTGTCAGTTTCATTTTTTAAAAGAAAAGGAAAAATCTGTTGTACTTGTTGATTGCTGAGCTTAAACTCTACTCGCGTGAAAGAAAACATCCTTTTTGATTCGTGGAAAACCCGTTCAAGTAAACGAAGCGTTAACAATCACAATCATGTCGTGCGAATTATGAGTTAACTGGTAAAGAGGAAACATTTCTTTCCGCTTTTTGTCGCCGGTTTCATATCGGTTCAATGGTTCAACAGTCGGGTCCACCGTCGTGTTTGCTTTTCATCGGTCAAGACACCTTCAGCTTCAGGTAGGATTTTCGGTGAAAGCCCATTTATTAGAAAGCCGGCTAAGCCGCGGATGCGGATGTGAAGCAGCATGGTATACGCGTGGGACAGTCAGCGCTAGGCTATTCGCCTTTTGGTTGTTTTTTGTTTGTCTAGCTAAACCACAGCCTCATAAGCTATCAACGCTAATCCTATAATGTGACACCCAAGGAATTACGCGGTCTGCTCTGGCAGGAAAGCGACACAGTTTGGGTTAATCGGTCGTGGGCACTAGCGCTGCTGTTGATTTGTTAAAAAAGGGCTACATGGATGAGCCCTAAAAGGAACGTCCTCATTATGGCAGGAATGGATGCGCCAACATTATGTTTAAAATAAGATAAAACCATTCCACCGAAACCCTTTGGCAACATATTCGGGCGCTTCGTTTCGATTCATTGAACGATTAGTGATAGACGCATTCATCTCGGGCTGAGATTTCTTGAAGAAAGAAATAAATAATGGTTCCGAGGCTAGGATGAGCGTGGTCTCGGTGCCAAATTTTGGGCACGTTCGATCGACACGGGAGAAGGAGGAACGATGGTTTCGATGCATAATTTAACCCGTTTCATCTCAGGCATTAACGGGGCAGCACAGTTAACGAACCATTTAGCGTAAAAGCTCCGTTTAACCGGTCTAGGCATGGGCCAGCGAGGTCGACGCTCGTTGGACGGGAAAATTAGATTGAGGAGTAAAGTGATACCGAGATGGCTGGAGAAAGCTGTTTTTGGAAGCAACAAATTGTTTACACCGTTTGGCCACAGATATTTAAGCGCACTGCTTCCTGTTCGACCGGGCGATGATCCTGCGTTTAACCATCAGAGCGAGGTGACGGATGAAATTTCCTTCGAACCGAACTTTGCCTACGTCAGACGGTCGATTGTAGGGCCCACGGGGACCCAAACTCATCAAACCAAATTACCTTGCCCACTATCGCGCGCGCGTCAAGCTCGATGACACCGATTGGCTCTGCCTGTTGGACCTCCTGGGGATTGAGTTTTCACTTACACACTTTGGTTGCATAAAACATAAAAATCTCCTAAACTTGCTACTAATTATTGTAATCATAGTCTTAGCATCACTCTACGGGATGTCAGGATTTGTGGTAAAATAACAAGCGAACCAAAGTGTCTCATCCGTGTCTTATCCTGGCAGCCCGGAGAAGAACGATCGATCGCGGTACCAGGGAAGTTTATAAATAAATCTTCATCAAATCGATATGCAAGATGGGGGTGCTAGGATAGCCGACCGTCCCGTGAAGCATGTTAAACCTTAGTGGTAAACTAACTTGCCCGATACAACAGTCGTGTTCGAAAGAAAAGTAAATCTGGCCCCGCGATTACTATCGAATGGCGCAAAACAGGTGGTAGCGCTCATGGCGAGTATTTTTGGCCAGTCAAGTCGCATGGGGGACGGCGTGGAGCCAAACCAACGTTAATTGCTGGGTTTAGATCCTTTTGGTTATACCCTTTGCCACCGTGGAGCAGAAAGGGAAACATAACGCATCACAAATTACATTGAAACCCAGTCATCGTGGATATTGATAGCTCGCTCCGGTGGTGGTGGTGGTAGTGGTTCCATTTCGTCCTTTGCGTGTTCCGGGCGTCCTTTGCTAAATTGATACTTTCCACGCGTCCCGGCATGAAGAACAGTGCTGCTGAGCACGTTTTGACCTTAACCAAACACGACTCGAAGGAATCCGGAGCGAAGCGAATTCAACTGACCCTCGCTAGACGTATGGCTGGCCACCGCTAACGGTCTCAATCAAATTCCAAACATTGCTGACCGCTGGCGGCTTGACTTACAAGTACACGCAGGCACTGGACATACTGGTTTGAGGCTTTTTCGATGTGGATAGAAATATTTGCACGACAATACAACCTCCGCAGTTTGTGCTGGAAGGCATTTTGGTTCCATTCCTCATGCCAGTCCCCTCTCCAGAGAATGGCGGTGGTGGTAAATCTCTCCTTTAACCGTCTTTTCCTGGTGCCTGGTGGCCGTCACACTTGATGGTGAATTAATATGGTGAATCCCACCATCGGTCCAAAGGAGCGCACTTGCTCTTTTGTCTCGGCGGTGTGGGTAATCAAAACTCAATGTTATAAATATAACACCAAACTTCAAGGAATATCCACTCCTGAAGGTCTCCTACAACGAGGCAAAGAAGCTGCGTAACTCAACACTTAATTGTGGGAAAATAACTCACGGTTATCCTACGCACTGCGGTCACTAGCAGTGGCCGTGATACGATTTTAAATGGAAGCAATTTGTGGCTGTTGGAGATTGGATTTTTGGTGAATTGCTGTGCAAAAGGACTACAGCCGCACCGCATACCGCAGCCCGAATGATACCATTTCCTGAGTGAGAAATGTTTTGTGGATTGTACTGGCCACTAGACTCGACTGGTCCTGTCCTGCTGTAGAAAGTGGAAAGGAGTGGTGGGCTCTTTGTGGAAAATTCACATCAAACAATGTAAGTATTCCGGTTCTGGTAGCTCAGTCTTCCGAAAGGATTCCAGACAAGTCGCAAATTAGTTTCCGTGGATCGCTTTAGTGCGAAAAGTTCGGTATCGCAATTCGGCTTCCAGAAGCATTCAAACATCCTCCCCCTCCCTATTGGTTAGTTTGCTGGAATTAGCCGAAATATTACCTCCATCGTGATGTGGGGTCTCTAATCGAAAATCCATTGAGTTTGTTCAATCACAAAGATGAAGTCAAATTGAAAGTACTCAGCGTTCTAGCTCAGAATGCCAACGGTGATCGACGAAGGCAGGTTTATGCGGTTCCGGTCTTCAGTTCAAGGACTCATCAAGTGAAACTTTCAATGACCAACTTATCCAGCAAAATGTTCGTTCCAAATGAAAATGTTGTCAATACGGGAGCTTCCGGTCAAGCGTGGCGGTATCAAAGTTGAAACACACGGTACCATTCATTATTGAAATACTTACAGTTGACCGACGGACGGGGCCGCGTGTTGCTGGTTTCGGACAAGGAATGAACGTTTGAAATTCCCTCCACCTCCGGGGCACCGGTGAGTCTGGTCGAAAGTATGCAGGTAAAGGTTTCACTCCTATACCTTTCGATTCCCGTGCACCGTTTTTGGTGGCCAACGACCACGTGGTCTCACGACCCTACTGAGGGAATGCACAAGCACGGACTCGCGCAAGTCCGCTCGTTTCGCAGGAATGTTGTGAAAGGATCCGAATGTTTAGCGCAGGGTTTTAGAGAAACAAATTCCGCAACAATTTTGCACACACAATTACACTTTCCCCCGAGAGGGTAACAAATTTAGTCACTGTCCGTCCCAAAACTGTTGAGAACGATTCTCGTGCAATTCGTCTGATGCGTGCGAGGTGTCGATTTGAATAATTGGAAAATTTATCTTGCATCCACTCGCTACTGCACGAACAATCACTTCCGGTTTAGTTTAGTTTTTCCTTGCAGGCTTTTCTCACATGCTGGTACTGCTGGTAAAGCACCTACGGTAGCGTGAGAACTGAAATTTTAAAAATCGCTGTGCCTAAGACGGGAACCGACAAACCGTAGAACCGAAGCGACGGAAACCGACGGGTGGCCGACTCCGCAGCACACGCAGCAAGTGTGTTCAACAAGTGATTTCCACGACGTCCTTCCAGCAAATCGTGGACTCCACTCCGTGGATACCCTTTTTATAAACGACAGCCTTCTGGCGCACTTCGACTACCGCACGATTCGATGATGATGATGATGACGACGTTAACTAGCGGAAGCAGTGACACACAAAATGTTGCCAATCGCCGGAGCTTTCAGGCGATCGATTTTCCCGGAAAATTTCCCGTTTTTCCTGCCAGTAGCTTTCCATCTGTACTAAAAAAGTAACTTGTGCAAGTTGCAAATGTTGTGTGCAAGTTCCTACCCCATTGCCAAAATGTATGCAACCGGGTCGCTTATTGTTTAAGCGACCCGAAATTGTTCTGTCGGCAGGTCGCTTAAGCGGTTGCATACCTTTCTGCGAATGGGGCAGAATGCGAAGAAAACCGGTTCAAAACCGATTGAAGAACGGTACACCGTAGCTCTAACCCTTTGTCCAGACGAAAATGAATTATTGCAAAATGTACCGTAAATGAAAATAGGGTGTAATTCATGAGCCGAAATGGATGGTAAACACAGAAATTACTACAATAAGTTATCAAAAATGAATGAAAGTCCAGTCGCGGGCGTATGGTGAATGGCTCCCTCGGAAACTGAACTCAACCTCGACAGGTATAAACGCGTCACTGTCAGCGTCGGTTCCTCGAAAAAATAAAAACCTTTTTCCCAGAAAACCGTGGAAATTTAACAACAAAACTCAACTTGCTTAAACAGTTTTTAAAACTCTTCAAATCGGCGGAGGTCAGGACGAATATCCGCGTCCCCTTTTCTGCGGGTAGTGATTCATCAGGGCCCTTGTAAAATCCCGCCTTCCGAAAGGCGCGCGTCATCCGCAAAATCCGCTCTCGGCGACGAATCTGCAATTCGCGGACGCGGCGCTCCAGAATGTCTTCGGGTGCTTCTGAAAAGGAAAAGAAGCGCACTTCACCTGCCGGGACCGAGGCAGAAGATGCCTCTTTAAGCACAACCAACGACAAAAGTGAAGGCGATTCGCGAAAAGAGGCTTCCTCCGCGAAAACGGAGTCGCGCGATAAAGAAGAGCAAACAAGCGAAGGAGGAGGGGGGAAAGATGGCCAAACCGCGGTTCCCCACAGCGGTAACGGCGACAGTTCCAGCTCAACGGCCGCTTCGTCACAAACCGCGGTAAGCTCGAGCACCACACAAAGCACCGGGAGCGCTTCACGGCGCTCTTCGAGTGGAACAACCGCGACGAGTGCTGGCACATCTACGACCCCAAGCAGCACCAGTAACGGCGGGAACACAAACAGCAGCGGTACGGCGGGTATTAGCAGTGGCAAAACGGCAAAACCATCCAACGACAAAGGTGCGGCCACTACGAACGGGGTACCGTATCCACCGTGTGCACTCTGTTGTGAAACGAAAAGTCCGCTCAACTACGTCCTACCGACGCAGAGCGGGAAAAAGGAGTTCTGTTCCGAGTTGTGCATCACCGAGTACCGGAAGGCGTCGAGCAAAGGTATCTGCATCCAGTGTGACAACGTGATCCGGGCAAACGCACCGAGACCCAACTTTTGCTCGACCTTCTGCCTGAAGAAGCACCAGCACAAGAATGGAATCCCTTGGATGTCTCCGGCCGATGTCTTGAAAGCGGCCGCCAACAATAATAACAGCAGCAATGAGAATAACAATAATAGCAACGGCAGTTCTAATGGGCGTCGAGCTGGCGGCTGTTCACCTGGCCGAAATGTGGACTCGTTGTTGGGTGTATCGGCGACAGGGACGCGGATCAGCCCGGTCACTACAACCCAAGCCGGACCGTTTCAGTACGAAAGTTTCCACGTGTTCGACTGGAAGGAGTATCTACGGGATTCTGGCAGCGTGCCTGCACCAGCGGAATGCTTCAAGCAGGCTCTGATTCCTCCGAAAAACGAGTTTAAAATAGGTATGAAGCTGGAAGCGCTTGATCCACGTAACACCACAGCAACCTGCATAGCGACGGTGGTTGGGGTGCTTGGATCGCGCTTACGGTTGCGGCTCGATGGAAGCGACAACAAGAATGACTTCTGGCGACTGGTGGACTCCACGGAAATCCACCCGATCGGTCACTGCGAGGAATCGGGCGAGATGTTGAAACCACCGCTCGGGTTCCGCTTGAACGCCAGCAGCTGGCCGACGTTTCTAGCAAAAACGCTTAACGGAGCGGTAATGGCCCCGAGTGACATCTTCGTACCGGAACCGCCGACCCCGAAGTGCAATCTGTTTCAGGTCGGCCAGAAGCTGGAGGCGGTCGATAAGAAGAACCCCCAGCTGATTTGCTGCGCCTCGGTGAACGAGGTGCGTGAGGATCAGATACACGTCACGTTCGATGGTTGGCGCGGTGCATTTGATTACTGGTGTCGGTATGATTCGAGGGACATCTTTCCGGTTGGATGGTGCGCCAAAAGTTGCCATCCCATGCAACCGCCCGGCCAAAAGAACAAGCTAGACGGAAGTGGGCATAGGTCGAAACAGAGTCGTACCTCGTTCGCAATGGTCAACGAACCGGACATGATGCAGCCAGCGATTCTAGTGACGGCACACTTCCACAGTCGATGCCGCGGAGGGCCTTACATTAACAGCACGAAGCTACCGTCCATGGTGACGGCACCGAACCATCAAACGCTGGCCAAACTCTGTCTACAGGAGGTATTGGCCGCTTCGCGCGATCACTCTCAGTTGTCGCCTCTGCTGTTCGGGCTGGAGGGAGATGTACATATCGTGACCGCAGCTGGTAAGAATTTTACCGTCAAAATTCCTCCTTACATCAAGCAAAAAGGTAATGCTGGCGTTTCGGAGTTTCTGGAAACGCTGTGCACTGCATGCCAAGCTTGTCCTCGGCTCATAACACTTGAAGCTGGGCCAGAGCAGTGTGACGATTGTATGATCTCACCTCCACTGAAGAGACCGATAAAAACTGAGCCTCGTGCTACAGCCGCGGCCAGTCCACCACCGAATTCTGCCTCGTCACCCAAAGCATCTGCCACGGATCGTTCGGTCGGTGATGATGACACCGAATCCACCCCGGTGCCAGCACGTGAAACGCGTAAGGAGTTAGGACCGCCTTCGCCAAAACGAAAAATGACGCGTAGAATGAGCGTGGCCTATGAACAGCACAAACACGAAATGAACATTATGTCGGCCCCTGCGGCCAAGGAGCAACGATCGACAACGACAAACTCGAAAACGTCCACCACGAGCACCATAAGCACTTCTAAATCATCAGGCAAATCAACGAAAAATAGATCCGATAGCTCAGGTAAGTGCACCAGACCAGACCAGTGAATTAGTATTACAGGGTTAGTTATTTAATTAATTCGGATTTCTTTTTCAGTGGTCACTATCACAAACAGCAACACCACGTCCACATCGAGCATAACAACGGCGAACCAGAGTGAAAGAAAAGCACAAACGGCACCGATCACAACTACGGCAGCCAGTTCATCATCTACCTTTACGGTACCTGCAACTAGTAACATCGAAATCAAGGTGGAACCAGAGCGTGTAAAGGTTGGAGCTCCTGTTATTGCTCCAGCGGCTATGACAATGCCGGCCACACCTGCGACGGTGCCGTATCATCACACCACACCATCAACTCCAGCTGTTTCCTTAATGACCACAACTGATACAACAACGTTGATTCCTGCCGCCGCTTGCTCACTCGGTCCGCCGGTAGCTCTCATACCAGTTGTTGCATCCTCTTCCTCGTCCTATCCAGCTGCTGCTACCGCTCCGACTGGACCACCACCTTCCTACGCAGCCAGCACGGCAGCGGCAACACAGTATCTTGGCGTTGGGATGCTGCATCCCCCCGTGCCACCAGTACAGGCACAAACGGTGGCCTACGTTCCGCAAACTACGGCCACTCCCCAGATGCCACGAGGACAGACAACAGATTGGTCGATCGAGGATGTCATACAGTTCATCGCCATACAGGATCCTTCGCTTGCCATCCATGCTGATCTATTTCGGAAACATGTAAGAGACGAATGTCGCTTCGTTCTGCTAGCAATAACTTTGCTGACTGTACTTCTTAACACTTTACAGGAAATCGACGGTAAGGCGCTCCTCTTGCTTAACAGTGACATGATGATGAAGTACATGGGACTGAAACTGGGGCCAGCATTGAAAATCTGCAATCTTGTTAGTCGTGTGAAAGGCCGGCGACATAGCGTTGCTTCGCTGTAACTCTACTGTTCGCTGATGTGTGCGCCACATGCTTGTACCTTGCTACTCGAGGATGTGAAAGAAAGGGGATTCCCCGTGAAATGAGGAATGGACTCATTTGGACGCATCTCGCAGGCGGATGCTTTTCCGGAGATGATCCTCTTTCCAAGCTTGTTCTTAAGTTCAGGTTAACAAATATTGTAAATAGCGACAAGACCTGATTCACGGCAATGACATTCGTCTGTCTAAGGGGTTGTAGGAAATTGATTTTTCAATTGATGTTACGTTTGACGTAAATTCAACTTTCTCAATACCTAGGGCTACGATTTACTCGCCTTTAGCTATTGGTGCACTACGGTTTGCTTGCATCTCTCTTCTTGACGTTCTACATTTGAATATAACCCAGTGGAGCAGTTTATCTGTTGCTTGGAAGTTAATTCTTTCTTTGGTCTCTGGTTCACGGAGCTATCTCCTCATGAATCACATAGTTTCTCTAGTTTCTATTTTTGTTGTTACGTTTTATGTAAAGATCAATTACAATAATTTCCATCCATCTCCACTATAAATTCCGTACCCAGAAAACGAAATATTAAATGTTGAATAATACCGTTTACAGCTGATCAAGCAACTGGATATGCTACCTAGCACAGCATTAACTAATCAAACCAAACACAATATTCAAACCCCACAGCCTATCAGTAGCAGATACCGATGAGAAGAGACGGAAAGCACAACAGAATCAAAAACAGTAAACAAAAACGCCATGGTAAATTTAATATAAAACCGCTTTCCAACATTACAACGATAAAAAAGGAATTAGGATTACCGCTGGAAAGACAGGACTTTCAACGACTTCTTCGTTATCTAATTTTCTCGCCATTATATTATACACCTACAAAGGCACCCATGAATAGTCATGTTTGTCTTAGATTTCGAATTCTATACCGTCTGTCTTTTGGTCAGTTGATTTTTATTTAAGGTACAGGGACACCTAGGTAGTCAGAATTGAAATGATTGTGAATTTCGAGTAATTATTAACGTAGAAGAATCACTTTCGGATATGATACACTCCTTTACACTCCTCTCACTAGCATCAACACCGAACACGTTATAAGTGCAAATAGAACTGTATATTAAAGAAACAACATGGCGAGATATCACACGAGCGAACGACGAAAGATGATCATCTATACCAAAAACAAGCAACATGAAACGGTATAAGCTGATGTCGGTTTAGTGAATTGAATGAAAAAAGGCGAACGATCGCAAATCGCAGAGTAGATATGAGACCGTTTCGTTCCGTCATCATTTGCCATGGGGAAATATTGATTTCTGATTCGATAATGGCCCTTTTCGCATAGAAAAACCGAGCTAGTGCTAGTGTAAAACAAGTTTAAGTATAGTTAAAAGATCATAGCCCCTTATCGTAGGACGCCAGACGACGATCAGGCGATCCGCCCCGCCGGACCTGTGCGGCCCATGTGCACTTTTGTGGAAAAGCAAGTACACATGTACGCACGCACGCATAGAGTACAAGTAGTATCGCGATCTAAATAGCAAACGTCATCGAGCGGCTTTCGCAGAATAGGAGAGGAAATATGAAATTCAGAAAGGGTGCACTGAAGAACAATGCACATGCACCGCCGCGTACACCACGTGCATAGGGCGCGCGGTCGAAACACATCCACTATCCTTAAGAACACTTTATACTTTGTGATAACTGTTCACCAATAAAACAACGTATGCATCGTAGCAAGCTTCGGTTATGCCATGTCGGCCTGTATTGCATGTGCACAATCGAGTAGCCCTGTGCTGACTCCTTAACAAAACAACAACGATAATCCATGATAACGCTTAATCTTATCTTATGGATATCGTCTGCTCTCACCGAGGAAAAGCATCATTAAAAAGAGCGGCGGGAAAATCATAGAATGATGAGAGAGTTTCACAGCATCATCCCCAAGTGGGGAGAGAGAGCGACATAAACTCGGATGAGCTGTGTTATGCTGTACAGCCGGGTCAACCCAATTGGGTGGCTCACTCTTTTTCGGCTGCTCGTTGCGGAAGGTTAGGTGTTTAGATGTTGGGCTGTTCTCGCGTGGCGTGCTGATGCTGTAGGCTAAACCGTGCCGCGCATTTCATAAAAGCGGCACATTGAAGAAGAAGACACGCTTCAGAGGTGAGCGTGAGAGTGCGTACGCGGGTGTGGTTGTTTGTGTGAAAGGCAGTGTGCGCCCGAGAAAAGGGGCACAAAAGTTATAGACACCCGTAGCAGCATACCTGTGCACACCTGTGGGGTACGTCATTTAAATGTGGATAAACTCTGTCTGCGCGGGTGCGTACTGCGTAAGATGTGCACTTTCTACTCGGGATTCTACTCGTACACCTTCCTACCCTTGAAGCACTGCGCGCAGCTGAGCTGAGCCTTGCTAAGCCCCGTACCGAAATGATGAAATACGGATTGTGCAACCTGCAGTAGAGTGTATGTTGTGTTTAAGCTTAACATCGAGCATCGAGAATCTACCGCCGACTGTTACTGTGAGACAATAGTGTGTGCACCCTGCATAAAAGGCAATGGTTGGTAATTCATGTATCAAAAAAATGCCCGTTAGCGACAGGGCATGTGACGTTGAACCAGCGAGTGTTAATCAACCCAACGCAGACACCGTTGTTTGCTGATCTCCAAAGCCATCATCGACGCCAGAGTCGTCATAGCAGCGGAAACCGCACCCTTCTTGTGGTGTTGGGCTACTTGGATTAAAATCAAACGAAAGACCGCATCGATCCGCCAACGGAACAAGAAAGAAACCCTACACCCTACGCAGCGTTCGAAGGAAGTTGTGTCCAACTCACGTACAAAGTTTGATCGCAGTTTACACAAGGTAAGAAGCATTTTTCTTTTCCGATCGTCCCTCCAGTTTCGCCGCTGTGAACTCATCAGCGCCTTAAATCTATAAAGGTCCTACGAACCCCATGAAGTTTTTTGCTGTGTATCACAAAATTCTATCAAAGCAACCAAAAATTTCCAACGTTATCGGAAATGTGATCTGCATCCGCTCCGTCATGCTCACACGTTTGTTTTCCATCTCTTTCCCTTACCTAGCCTTCCTGTGGTCGGTAGCGGACTTTGTCTGGCGTAGTCGATCAAGTTCTCGCGTCAAATTACGACTTTCAGGCCGTCTTGTGTTGGTGTTTTACCCCCTTTTTGGCTTGTTTTCTTCGGTCTTGATCTTCAGTTGACCAACGTGAGACGTTCGTGTGGCTCAGCTGAAGTGGGTCGTGGGCGAGCCGGTTCATAAAAAAGCACAAACGCGCAACCTGGCCCCATCGAGAGTTAACCGTTTTCGGAGGTGAGAAATCGCAAGCATCTCGTGTGTTCTTTCCTGGCGCTTTTTCCCTCGTACCTAGTGGACGACGTAACAATTTCCATCTTTTTAAAATGTTATTTGTATGCCCCTCAGCAGATTGTGTGTTGCCCGTTGAACTCAGTAGGTGGCATGAAATTTTCTTTTTAACAGTCATTATGCATCAAATGAACCCATGTTACCCTGACGACCCCACTTGGTTCTCTCTTTTTTCGTAGCGGCAGCTTCCACTGACTAGCCGATTGTGGCTGTAAGTGTGCCAACCGCAGTGTGTGGTGACAGTTTATGCTTAGCGCATGCCTTATTATGCTGCGAACGGTTTATTTATTCTAGCATGCATGGGCGACATGGCCGCACGAAGGAGGATAGAGCATGTACTGCAACTGCAACGCAGCTGCTACAGACAGCGGCTGCTATCTCATCAACCACGAGCCCTTTCTGCATATGGTGATGTATGTCAAACCTGAATCGTGGTGATCGTCGAAATGAAAAGAAGCCCCAAGAAGTAAGGAAAAGCAAAGCAACCCAACCAGCCAGGCAGCCAGCTAGCGCTGCGCTTGCATCGTTGCCGATCGCCAAATTGGATGATCGTAGCAGCCATTTCGACATGTGCGCGATGAATGTTTCCAATTTACAGTGCGAATCTTTCGGCCACGTCTCTCTTGTTCCAATCTTCGCTAGAACGTCCAGAACGGTGATTGCACACATGTTGCATCTATAAAACGATAAAACCATCTTGAGCATGTATCGTAAACGCCTGGAAACCATGCGTCGGTCAGGTTGGATATAATAAAACAATATAATCGGATTTTACAAAAAAAACGAATGCGAAAAAAAGTTGGAGATTCCAGGAATTTCTCTGTTTTACTCCGCTTTTTTGTGGTAACATCATTTGCTGACCACAATCAATCAATCGCACATTAAAAGCATATGCAAATATACCTTCTCATACTAATCCATCCATCGTGATCAACTGCAAACACTCACCGGCGAATGATTGATTATGCACTATTGTCCTGTCTATGGAGTGGCGTTGGCATTTGACCCATCGGGCGCAATGATGCGAATCGATTCTATTTGCACGCGCTCGTGTATGCATAATTCTTGTTAATGTCCGAGGGTCCGACAAACGAGCACCGAAACCGGTGAAACCGATGAAAAAAAATCAAAATCTTCTACTACGCTCACCGGCCTATGTTTTATGTTTTTCGAACACTAAAACCGGGGAGTTGCCTAAAAATAGGTTCCGAGCCGGCAGAGCACCGGCATGGCACACGTAACACGTGAGTGAGTTTATGTGTTGTTGCATCGATGCCGTTGTCGCTTGCACTTCATTACCATTATCAGCATTAGCCGGTGCAGTGACAGTGAGTCAGATGCAGATGTGTCGCTTCCTCGGACGAGAGTCAGGCCACGCGCAATCAGGCTAATTCAAGTGCTGGAGGCTTGAAGCCATGCATATCTGTCCAATTAGCGCGTTGCGGATGATCAGTTCTAGCACAAAGCTGTTAACATCATTCCCCGTCCCCACCAAGTGAAGGCGTGTGAAGGTGCAGAATTGGTGGCAGAACTTTGCCATGGTAGGTGGTCGGAACGCCTTTCCTCCAATGTCATGTGCTTCGGCAGACATTTTCCCGGTGGGAAAATTTGCTTTTCGAAACTCGACAAATGACTCCTGGTTGGTCTCCACTGACTCTTGGAGTCCTTGTATCCCTTCTCGTTCCAGCGTTGTTTCCGTTTCCCATTCTGCCATGAGCACTTTGTGTTTGTTCTCATGCAAATGCACAGAACCAGTCGACCGCACGAATGGAGAGCAGCATCGAACGCTCGATGGACAACATTTTCCCACGACGGGGCGTGCGTTGTCTTCGTTGTTTCTTTTCTTGTTTTGAACGCGTTTGTTTGGGAAACGATTGGAGATGGATCCGAAAACGCACACCAATTATGGTTCGGTTCGATGGTTTGTGAAAATATTGTTCTGCATTCTGTCGTTGTCGGTGACTGTTAGTGTTATGTTTCACAAAGACGAAACCAGAGACATATGATAATCATTTCGGGTGAATTGATTGTTGGATTCGAACACCGTTTACCACTTTTGCGCTCGCTTTCAATTCACAGAAGCTCATAAGGGCATCCATTGATGTGCGCAATGTGATAGTATGCTCTGTGCTTTGTTGTTTACCGAGCAGTTTCATTGCCTTTAATTGAATGAACAGAAGTGCAATAGGTCATATGTACTTCATATTCGAGGATCAAAAGTGGAACAACAACAGGAAAAGCAGACACTTTTATCTGTTGAGGAGATGATTGCATTCCCTTTGAGCTTAAAGACTCGTTCCTGTTATCATCTGCCGGCTGCTGACCAACATTAAATTTATTGTCTTTTGAATAACTCATAAGCGCCACTGGCATCACGGATGTGCAGACATGAAAATTCCACCCAGATCATCCAACAGAACGCAAGCTTATGCCTGCACTGAACGGTGAGTGTTGGCCACTTTCAACATGATTGCAGGAGAGCATTTTGCCGGCTGTCCGGGGCTGCAATGAAAACATAATCTTTGTATGTTCGGTTGGCATGTACAGGCGAATGAATAAATCACTTAAATCTCAGCCGGTAGATCCGCCGGTGAAACGATAGCCTGGCGTAGACCTTGTTGAGCGTGCTCTTGTCTTGCAATCCTGAGGAGAAGCATTTGTTAATTCGCATCTATTTTCCCACCGCAGCCGATTTCAACGGACTCTGGTGGTGTGCCTTCTGAGCATTGGCCACTCGCTCGTCAACACCTTCCAATCCTGCCACAAACCAGCTCTTCGCGTGTCTTGGATTTGGAATTAATTTTCTCTACAAAATTCAATTATAATCCCAAAAGGAGCTGTGTGCAACATAGCATAAGGCGCTCCTCCTCCCACCCATACCATAAGCGGGCACCGTTAGGTTGAGATTTACTTCCGGACGTTTGCCATTACGGTTCAAACCACACAAGCGAGAGCAGCTGATGAAGGGCATTGTGTCGGAAATGAGCACGCGAGCCCCCAAAGCCCTTTGCAGAAGAGCCTTGCGGCGCTATTCAACGAACGTAGGCCCCTTGAGCTCACTCAGAGAGAGAAAGAGAGAGAGCACGCTCCCTGCGCTTTTCCAGGCGCACTGCTTCACTGGATCATAAAAGGGCTGTGGAACAGGATGTAGGATGTACGTGGCGGCTAAGCGGTTAAGCGGCGTACTTCACAGTCGTAGAGAAATCAGGTTCAAAGTGTTTGTAGTTAGCCATTCCGCAAATCCCGTTTCTTTTGATCCCCTTTCGATGAGTGCCAGTGAAGGACTAGTTCTGAAAGCGTTAGCCATATATTGACACAAAGAAAAACAGCAATTCGTTAATGCGATGTAATCACTGAGCTCCGACCATTAATTAAGGTAGTTTTCTTTTTTCTTTCGTTTGGAATTTTGAAAATTTGTGACTCTTTTCTGAGACGAGATGGTACTGAATACAAAAAAATTGATTCCCTTTAACTGAAAATATAATTTGAAAATTTAAATAACTCTTTAAATATTATAATACAGGTAAAAAATATATCTGAACATTTTTAAAGTCAATAGTGAACCGAAGCATTTTAAATTCTACATACTTTATCTGTACAATATGTATTAGACACAGATTTTAGCTGTATTTTTATAGCTAGTATCCCTCAAACTACGGCCAAATATTCTTGAAAATGTGCAGTTTTATATTAAGTGCAAACAAAAAAATAAAGTATAAGACAAAA
Source organism: Anopheles darlingi (assembly GCF_943734745.1). Classification (NCBI taxonomy): domain Eukaryota; kingdom Metazoa; phylum Arthropoda; class Insecta; order Diptera; family Culicidae; genus Anopheles; species Anopheles darlingi. The sequence goes on along the minus strand of NC_064874.1, from coordinate 546,341 downwards.
CATTTAAAAAATCGTTAAACTGAGCCTGGTTTTGACCTCGAATTAACGTAAGCCCCCACAAGCAGTAAGGCTACGGACACGCATGAAAGTATTCAATGGTGTAAAGTCAACTGGAGCAAGGAAACGGATGGAAAGGATGTTTATTTGACTAAATTCCTGAACAAGACTCGACATCTCTTGAGGCGCTCTCGTCTCTAGGAACGGAAAACACACATGCACGTCAGCATTTTAATTGTTATTCTTCCAGACGGACAATTAACATCAAACAAGTGCCAGGCAAACGACCAAACGGACACACATGCGCATAGTGGCACTACCTTGCGGTGTGGTGATCATTTTTTATTATTTCACTTTGAACAATGCCCAGAATTTGGTGATGTGGATAATCTAACAATTTTTCTTATTATATTTTCATAATAAGAAAAAAATGTTTTGTCAGTTGTTGACTCTCAGTTGTTTCCATTTCTCATTCAAACAAAATAGTATTTTCGAAGTATGCAAACGTTCTGATTTATGCTTAAAGCTTGCTTCTTTCGTTGCCCCTTTCTTGATTTCTTAACAGCATAACCTCGCCAAAGTGGGAGAAGAACTCACCGCATATTTCGTCTCGGGTCATTACCCATTCGTCACCCCCATTCGTCAGGTCAGAAGCCGTCAACAACGGGCACACGAGTCGGGGTGTTTGCAATGCAAATGAATAGAAGCTTTATTCATCCGGAGGGCGACCACCTGGAAGGCGGTGTAAAATTTGTCGTCACGGGTCAAATCATGTCTGCAAAGTAGTAATAAGCATATTTCACTGACACACACACACACACACAACGAAGAGCGGAGTTTCCTGATTTCTCTGGTGATAATTTTGAAACTTGACGAAAAGCGAGCTCCATTCGAAATGATTAATTTGATTTCATAACCATTCCATCATGTCGATCTTGAGTTGTACAAGAAAGGAAACCTCTTGGACAAATTTCAGTTTAACTGTTTTCCCACAAAGCGTTCCATTTCAAAACTAGCTAGTACATAGAGCAACAGACGGTCTAGATTATCATCGTTTCGGCACGGAGCACAGTTCCACCTCTCTCTCGCTCTCTCTCTCTCTCTCTCTCCGTTGTTCTCCGTCTTCATGTTAATCTATCTAATTTCCGTTCCGTAAAATTTCCGACCGGTAATTTCGTGACAAACGAACGAGCACGTTTGGTTGCCGACACGACAGAGTTTCTATTCCTGGTGTTCCCTCTTCCCCCGGGGGGGGGGGGGGGGGGGGGGGGGGGTTCCAAAGGGTGTGTGACATTTGGTGAGGGTTTTGTTTTTTGTTTTCTTTCCCTTCCATTGAAGCTGGGTGGGGGTGAAATTGAAGGTTCAACACGAGTCAGGACGGGTTTGTGTCGAATGTGTCAAGTCGAAAGCTTAATGAAACCACAGAGGCAAGACAGAGGTTCTAGCCACTAGAACCCTGCTGGTATACTTCTGGTGCCGAAAGTTGGGTTTGAATATTTTTGCTAATAAAAAAGGGAAAAATTATGCGGAGATCACAGTCGTGATGCCTTATGCCGCATTTCTTTTTTTCTTTTCTTTTTTTTTGTACAAATTACCAGGCGCCTCCATTCTCGTGGGTCTAACGTTTGCTTCGGTTTCACATTCTTTTCCTTTTTTCCGGTCCGGTATACGGCATACCTTCTTTGCTCTTTGCGGTTGTTTCACAAATAAACTCCCTTTGAAAGCTTTGCTCATCGAGAGCAGCTTCTTTTCAATGGCACTTTCTTGCACCAAACCAGAGACCTTAATGCAACGTGGAAGGAAGTGGTCTTTCAGGAAGAAATAAAGCATCCAGCAACAGAACAGCAATGGAATTCTTTGAGCTTCACCAAGCAACCACAAAGTCCGACCGAAGCCGCGTGCGCATCTCATAAGACGCGAGCGTTAGGCCGTTAAGATTCTTTTGTTGAAACAGAATCTGGCTCGCCATTTGAGCGAATGCACTCCGAGACATCCCGAAAATCACGGCTCGCTTTCAAACCCGACGATGGTCGGGCGCCTTGTTCTCTTCATTTACATTTTGTGTAGTTTGCATTGCTAAATATCCCCGGACCTGAGACCGGCGCGTAGTTTGGTACAATCCTTTGGATGGTGCCTTCCAGTGGCCCTTCCTTTTCGAGAGCCTCCTCCTCCGTCCTGAATTTCTAAAGGCGTACTGTTTCGCTTTTAATTGCTGGCGCACATGGCACTGGTGGAACGACCGGGCAGAAGCCGGAACATCCGGAAGCAACAGAGGCCACCACTACATTACGTTCCTCTCTCGTGGGGGATCCACTCCGGCTACGGTGAGGTCGGAATGGTCGGAACCGAACACTAGGCGCAACACTAGCGCACAGCAGCGCATAACCCGCAAACCAAGAGGATTCTGCTTCCGTGGATCCGGCATTGTTTTCCGGTTTTCATTAAACTTTCAACGGAACCCAGACGTGCAGCACCGGGGTCGGTACACCCTTCTCCATCGCGCCATTTGCCATCCATCGAGTTTAATCCTAGCCGTCACCCCCCACTCCCCCTCCGGTACTGCGATGGGTGTAAATCCGTTCCCCAAACCCAAAACAACACCTTCTCCTTCTCTGCTCCTTCTTCTTCTTCATCTTCATTCACTTCCGTGGCCATAGTGGAACCACATGATGATGGTGTCTCGTTAGGGACCTGCCAGCTATGTGCTGGCCATCATCATACGCCACGCAGCATGATGATTCAGCTGAATTGCTTAGTTATTCAGTTTCAGGAAACTTTTTGTTGATACTCTATTGTTTGATAGTTCCTGAAAGCCTTACAGTCTTAGGCATGGCCACTTGCGACAATCCGATGAATGACTATACGAAACCAGATTGTCGGATAATGACATTTATGGCCGTGCTAAGTGATGTTTAAGATGTGCAACAGCGGATTGTCTAGTAAATTGCCCGACAAAAAGTCCCATCTGATGCTCAAACTTTCATTAGAGTTGCATTAAATGTGTTGTAAATATTTTTAAAGTATTAGCATAATGGCGAACATGAAAGAAAGGCGACTCCACTTTCGGGCGACCCATCAAAACAATGACTACCGCACGTACGCCCCTCCTTCGCTAGTGTGTTGCGTAGGGGGTTGAAGTTTAAAAACAAAAACGCCCTTCGCCCACCACCCCCACATTACTGTTCTTGTCCTGGTCGATGGAAGATAAACTTATAACAGCCTACAAACATGAGAAACCACGCACCAAGTCAAACGCCAAATGCAAATGCCTTCTGGGATGGAGAGAGTGAACCCTTCTTTGCTAACCAGAAGGGTAAGCCATCGCCTTTCAAGGCCAGTGCACCAAAGCGTCCCGTTTAGTAACGGGACGGACAAAATGGTGTTGGGAATTTTATTGTAAAATATATAGGATACTTAAAATCATTATAACCATTCTATTTTAACATGATCGTTCCTTAGGAACTACAGCTCTATACAGTGTTTCATATTTTTTATAAATATATTTCTTCATCAAACAGGCATTGCAAACAAAATTGATCGTGTGTTGTTGTAAACTTTTTTATTTACTTTGTTTTTCGAACAATGCACTGAATAAAGTAGGTTTATTTGGTGAACCTTTTAGTTTTTTTTGTTTTTTTTGTGAATGCTATACGTGCTTGTTGTTGTTCTTGCTGGCACATGGAAAACCGTCGAAAATCGCATCAAGCGTTAAATGGCCCACTACGGGCGTCTGATACATCCCATTACGGGAAGGGTGAAGCATTTTTGGGGGGTGAATATGAAACTTCGATGACGACCAAGGCAAGGCTTCCCAAACCTAAACAACCCACCAGCTCGGTGTTAGCAGCTGTGCTCGCTTGAACCTTCACTTCGTGCTGGGACACACTCGCCCCGAGTTGCGGAGTTGCCCCGTCACAAACCCTTCGACCTCCTCGACCCATACGATTTAGCGTTTTGTTGGTTCGGATAATCTTCAGTCTTTCAAAGATGCATGAGCTTGCACATCATCAAAGTAGGCGGAGACACAATGGTGACTACGTTTTCTGCAAAACCGACATCTACCGACGTCATTAAGGTCGCCTCCTCTTGAGCAGTAGCTGGGTGAGTAAAAATGGTTTCACTGAGCACCAGCGCTGAGCGTTATTTGTGCTCTCCGTCACGGAATTTTGCCAATTAAACTTCTCAGATATATACTTTAATAAACTTAACCCCGGAGGCGACACACACTGTTCGGGTCGCTGTTTCGACCTCTGTTTTCTCTGATTGAACTCACTTTCAATCCACCGACCGAGGCTGGCATAACTGGAGGCCGGAGCGCTATGTTAGGAGAACCCCGGAGCTACGTTCTTCTCGTATTTCCATCATCACTGTCACCCGGCACCGTCACAGAAGCAAGGCTTAGACCGTATCGCCCTAATGGAAAGGATTGTTTGCCGCACATCTCGTGCTGTCAGGTGGCTTCCTTTCTGTGGCCTTACCTTGGATTGTTTTATAACTCATCTAGTGCCGTAGAAACGCCGCACCACCGCATGATTGACCGGAAACGAGGATCATCCACTCCAGGGAGAACGTCTCCTCCCCCCCCACCCCCGCTCACTTTCCCCACATGGAGTCTGCTGGATTGAGATATTGTTACTTTAATTAACCCTGCCCTTGCGCTACCGTAATGGTTGGCCACATACTGGTCCACTCATATGCGCTCTGGAACACGATTACGGGTTCATCCGGTATAATTAAAAACCGAGCAATCCGGCCAGAAGAGAATTTCAATCCGGGCGTGAAAGCCTTAACCACCACCACCCCCACCAGCAACAGCAGCAGCAACGTGCGCTCCTTCCCCAAACACGATCAGCACCGAAACACGAATTGCGAATAAATTATTCCCTTTCTCCCAGTGCCAGGGCAGATGTTTTATGATGTGCTCGGAAGCCACGAGACGAGATCGGATCCGGCTTCTAAGAAACGGCAAATGGTTGGAAAATTTGTTCGAAACGTCGAGCCGGGCTCGAAAGGTTTGAAAGTTTCTCGCACACGGACACCGGGAACGGACGTTTGATATGGGATCAAAAATTCATTAACGGCTGCAGGGACTATTGAGTGCCTCGCTTAGGCCTAGTCTGGTAGACCGCAGAGCATTTATTGTACCCAAGGTGCGGTTCCGTGACGTTGATGGCAGGTGGCAGCGGCAGCAGCAGTAGCGTATCTGCTAGTGAGTGATAATTCATGCGGTTCGTTCCGTCGCTTATGCGGAACATTGAAGGGAGGCCACCTGGTTAGAATCGATTGCTGACCTGTTTTGCATGATTCTAAATGAAATCGATGGACGCGCGATGGTTGTCTGTATTAATTATTGTGGATTGAAAAGCCATTTTGAAGATTGGTAAACCAAGTATTGCAGCTGCACCTGAACAAGAACAACACAGAACAGTGAAATGATTTTTTTTCTCAAGCACAGGCTACTTGGCTAACAATTACTTATCCCAGTAACCAAAATCGCGGGTCACATTTCCAATATCATCGATAAAAGTAAACGATCCTTGAGTATTGCAAAAACCATTCGTGGATGATTGTAATAATCCTCATCTACGGATCCTATTGCTCAGCAAGTGCTAATTTCGTTTCGTTTTCTATTTCCACAGATGGCGAACCTGGGAGGAATAAATTTGTTGGCACTGTTTCTTGCTATTCTCGCGACATGGACCCTAGCGGACGATTGTGGACGAGAGTTTCGGGGAAAGTGTGACTGTGGGATGCGCATGTACAACTACCGCCCTCAGTACGTGGTAAACTGCACCGACACGGGATTCCGGGACACGCTAGTGCTGGAGCATCTGCCAGCACAAACGGAGGTTGTCATCTTCAACGGTAATAAGGTGGAAGAGCTGCCATGGAACGTTTTCGGAGCCCTGAACAATCTCGTGAACCTCACGATCGTCGACATGAGCAACAATCACATCCGTGAGATCCGAGGCAAATCGTATCATCACGTGCCAAACGTACGCCGCCTCATCCTGAACCACAACAACCTAAGCATCTCGCGGTACGACGACGAGGAGTACAACCATCACCATCCGCGCGTCTTCTCTAACTTCATCAATCTACAGGAGCTCCATCTAACGAATGCGTTTGCCGATAACACGTCTGCCGAGTTGTCGGCCGATTTGCACGACATTTTCGTTAACAGTAATCTCACTAAGCTGGTCAAGCTACATCTGGAGCAGAACGAGATCTCACGGTTCAATGATAGAGCCGTCTTCTGTGATCTACCGTCCCTGCTTGATCTACACCTCGGCGATAATCTGCTAACGGAGCTCAATTTCAATCTAAGCTGCATGCCGCGGCTTCGCTTTCTCGATCTTGAGCGTAATCGCTTTGAGGCGGTTCGGCCGGCGGATCTCGCACTGCTCGATGATGTCCAGAAACAACCAGGACGCATCACACCACTCACCGTGGACTTTACGTACAATCCGTTCGTGTGCGATTGTAGCATCTTCCCGCTGTACGAGTGGCTTGATCGGACGAATGTTACCGTGCGCAATCCGGAAGGATTGGTTTGTTTTCGCAACCGGCAGGTTCGGGAACCGATTCTTAAGCTCAACGTTGGCAAATGCCGAAAGTTCAAAACGGCCGATGGTTCTGGGTCCACCGCAGACAGTCACACGACCACGCTCATCTTTGTGCTCATCTGCTTGAGCTGTGTGCTCGCTGCCCTCGTAGCTGGTTTGCTGTACGTCAGTAAGGACAAGCTTAAGGCGCTCCTAACGCCCGTCGTTGATTCCGTTTCTAAGAAAGTCCACTACACGACGATCAAGGACGAGGAAGCCCCGGAGCAGTACGTGTGATGCAACGCACGAGTTGACGAGTTGCACTACGGTATCAGACCACCGCGGCATGTCGTTCGAGTTTAAGCTTCGTTTCCCTCAACTGAAGGATGAGGCATGCCCTATTAAATGCAAGTAAAGCAAGTCATCCCGTTCCAACAGAAGAAATTGTTTCATTTCCGTTAATAGCTGAGAGGTTTAACAAGCTAACAATTAGTACTGTTATCAGAAACGACATTCGAGAGATGGGCGAGCTCGAAGATAAGATGCTACAGAGTTCTAGCTGTGCATTGAACGAAATAGATTCTAACCAGTCAGAATGAACAAAATATTATAAGAAAAAGTGTATTCTTATAAGCAAACCCATAAGAAAAATGAAAAAGACAGGGAGAACGAGAGAGAAATTCGAAGAAGAGACGAATCATTAGTTTTATGAAATATGAGCAAACAATACGAGCGGTGGCGATCGAAAAGGGCAACATATATAACCTGTGATTACCTTTAATTATCCTAGCTTAGTCTCTTCACAGATGATTGGTTCAAATTGGAATCATAATTACCAAAATTTTAGAACGAAAAACAAATGTCCAAAATTCTGTTACTTATGTGTGACTAAGCAGATTAACGGCTTTAAGAGTCCTGTTCGTCCAACCAATCTGGGGGTTTTACACGGTTTGAACCATCTAAATCTAAACTAAATCAATCTAAATTGAAAATAACAGGCGAAAGATAGAAAGATCGAAACTAATCAGTTACATTTTCGCTTGCTTTCCTTTCCTATTTCCCTTGTCCTACCTTATGTGTATCATTGGCGTCTTTGGGAAGCAGCACCTTCATTCAATGAACTGCTTCTTCTAAGTAGTAAGACTTCAGATAGTTTGTTGTTAGCGAGAGCGAAGGTGGTTGAAGGAATGGTGGATAAATAGAAAATGCATCTAACGATGAGCATAGTAACAAGGATAACAAATCAAGTCAGTATGCCAAGAACGAAGAGTACGTTAATCGGATGTACAGAGCAGACACGCGAAAGGCAAGTAAGGCATTCGATTATCGTAACAAGTATGCGGCCCAAATGCAAGGTTAAAATGTTGGTCTAATGTTTAAGTAGCTAATTGTAAGGAAGCTAGGCAAGTGAACTTTTATGGTAAATAAAAAAAGCGAAACACTAATCAAACAAACCTTGAGTTAGTTTTATTTCTTGTTTTTACCAGCGACAGCGGAAAACGTTCTCAGTACTGAAATTTTCTCAGCATCGTAGTAACTATCGCCGTTGAAAAAACTATCGCCAATTTTATCGAGCCAGATTCCAGGGGAAGGAGAAATAGCAATTATGTATCGATGCGAAACAAAAAATTATTTCTTTACAGTGCAGTGTTGCACAAGTGAGTACAAAAACACGATGATTGATTGATTTACAAAATATTTTATTAAAGACATGATCCATTGTAAGTCATTCCTTCAACAAGAAAAAGAATTTTCGTTTAATGGGGCTCATTATCTATTGCTGGGTAAAAAGCGCATACAATGCTTTGATTTGGAATTGGTTTTTGAGACACGGCATTTCATTTAAAGTCTAGTGAAGTTCATTAATCCGAACAATATACCTTAACTATCTATCCAATGTTGCTGATTTGCTTTGAATCAATCACATGGTGGAATGGCTTTTTGCTTAATGTTCGAATATTTGCATATTCTAAAAGTTTATGAGTTCAAAAGATAATTCAATCTCGTTTAATACAATGTCATACCAACACGTCCTCATAGCCCAAGGTATAAGTGGATGTCGAAGCTAACGAAGGTAACGATACAGAGGAATCCCTTTTTATATTCAAAATGTCCGTTTTTGTCTGAGTTAATGTAAGGATCCCCTTTGGTTTGGTTATTTCGAGTCAAAAACAGGGTTATTTTTGACGATTTTTAGTGAAAACTCTCCACTCCACTTTTCCACTTAATTTTTTCAAGTGAATGTCACATTAAACTACAACTTTTCAAGAATATTTAGTTCTATTTTGGGGAAGATTTGATCAAAACTATGTACATGCCATCCAATCTAGAAAGGCAAGTTTGCAAAAATGTACTTTTTGCGGTGCCCATCGTAGCCACGTGCCGGGTCATAAGAAACACACAAATGAATATTCTTTTGTTAGATTATAAGTTTATCCAGGTAGCCCCGTCGAGTTTTTGTTAAATTTCCCATTTTTCGATTTTTGGCAGATTTTTTAAGTTGAAAAAATGATGCTTTTTTCAATGTTGCCTCAAAAAACGAGCTTTACATAATTCAAAAAAATATTTAAAAAAAAAGTATCAACAATTTTCATAAAAACTCGACGGGTCTACCTGGCAAATAGTGTACTGATTATGTGTTCAAAATTTCAAATCGATCGGTCCAGTAGTTTTCATGCTACGATGGGCACCGACTTTGAAAACGCAGGTTTTGGGAATCGCGATTCAAAGTTGCGAGATGGTTTGAGCCTTGTATGAAGCTCTGTTTTTCAAAAATCAATAGCTTTGTCAGTTTTGCTTCGATTGATTCCAAAGTTTTACACTGAAGAATCTCAATGAGTAAACTGAGGCTTACTGATTGATGACACGGATGTAGAAGGTAGCGAAGTTGTCAGAATGTCAAATTATTATCAGAAATTCGAGTCGCTGATTATGCCCTCCTTATAATTCTTTTTGCTTGAATAACAAGCGATAATGAACATCTAAACGATGTTGCATAGGAGAAGACGAAAGCAAAATGTGTGAGACAAAAAAGATAGAAAATACAATCAAAATAAACAGAAAAAAAGGATATAAATTTAAATGTATGAAAGAAAAACACATCATAAAAATAGAATTGTGGAGAAAACACGAGGATATCAGCGCTTCGCGTACCAGTTGTTACTTTTGCAATAGTAACAACTGCCAAAAAGAAAGCATATACAATAGCAACACGTAAGAAATAGTATAAACACTGAACTACTGCAAATGTAATCAGTGTTTAATATAAATGATAATAGTTAATCAAGATCCTTGGGGAGAAGATCACGAAGGTAATGACCCTTGCAATAGCAGTTACTATTTATGCAAAAGTAGCATGTTCCACGCACCAACGTCAACCGTTAGGGGTGGAAGTAAAGCTTCTTATCGATAAACATGACACCACCATCCATAAACCGATCCATAGAACCATACGTTAACGATAATCTTGAATCATCAAATCAGTATCGGCAACGGAATAAAACGTCTACTCACATGTATACGTTGGCAGTAAATACTATTAGCGGCAGGCAAAAAAATAAGAAAGGTACAAAGCCTCATGCTTTGTTGCAGAGATAAGTTTCAGTTCAATCATGAAGAACCAAATGAGAATCAACAGCTAAATTGGGTTGCATGTAAAAAAAAACTCAGACAATGTGTTTGTCTGGTCCGCCCCTATATGTTACACATTTATCAGAGATTCGAAAAGGTCAGCAAAAGTGAGAATAATAATAGAAATCAAAAGAAGGAGGTTTATAAAAAGTACAACCAAAAAAAAAACAAATAAATCATAAAAATATAATAGCAGAGAAAACACGAGGTATCATTCCTTCGCGTACCAGTTGCATTTTGTATAAAATAAACAACTGCAAACATGAAAGCATAAACTATGATCACACAAAGATGTTAGTAGAGAAACTGAACAGCTGCAAATGTGGTCAAGGTTTAATATAATAGAGCATAATCGAAAACGAATCTTGTGGAGAAGATCGCGAAGGTAATATGCCGTTTTGTTGCATCAGATTGTTGAAGCAACGATGCAATTAAGTGAGTCTGGCGAAACAACATGAGAAGTTGCTCATGGTCAACATGGTCCCAATAGTTGCTGATTATTGTAGGCGAAAGTTGCTTTTCATCGCTAGAGAATGATGTTGAGAAATTTGAAAAGCTTGCAATTATATATCGAGTGTATGTCACTATAATCCGATAACATACTGACACCAATGCCATAATTAGAAATGCAATAAAATGCATATACAATGATAAGGATAATGATGATGATGATGATGATGATGATGATGAAAGAGCCGCCGAGTAACAAACATCAAGCATCAAAGTAACTATCATTACTAGAGGGTGAAGGTAAGGAATATGACAAGCTAATACTTGCAAGTGGAAAACACAGATTGATCTGTTTCAAACTGTGAAATTCAAGCTGCGATAACTCGGACCAATGCCATCATTAGAAATGCAATAAGATGCAATAATATAAATAATGACGATGCTGTTGGACGAGTGGATAAGTAATAGCAGAAATTCGAGTGGTTGAATCTGTCCATAGGAAAAAGATGATTTATAATCCAAAAAGCTAACTCTAGCAGAGAACAAAATGCTAGTAATACCAATCATAGAAATAGAGATAGGCACATGAAGCTCTATATGTGGACATTGTATTCGAGATTCTTTAGTTTGGAAATGGTAAACAAGAAACAAAGGAAAACTCCAAATTTTCATTTAAAGACAATCAAGCAACAAGCTATTCCATTGCGATAATAATTCTCGGCAACAGTACCAGCAGTGGTATAGAGGACTAAGTCATGCAAAATGTTTGATGTAAGCGCTTAAATTTGACCGAGACATAAAATATGCCTCCCAGAGACCCTTTAACAGTATCGCATAACCATAACTAATATAAGAAATAATTTCTGCAAGGAACGTTGATTGATGGTGGTTGCGTTGGCGAAGTATTTGATTGCAGTATAGGTATCATGGAACACATACGTTGAATCGTTGATTGAAGATTGAAATTCGGAAATGTTGACTATCTTGATTCACTGGAAAGGCTGGCCTAATTTTGGAAATCAGTCTATTCATCAGTACCAAACACCTGCGATGGATCTAAAATAAATGTTTCCAGTATGTATTTGTATTCTTTCGGAATATAATATTTTGACTTACTTTCAACTGCATTTTCGATGATCTTGACGGTAACTTTATAACAGTTTGGACGAATTGTAACATTGTAACTCATATGGGATCTGCTAAAAGAAAACAGAAAAGCCATATAAATAAATGAACGAATGCGAAAAAAACCTAAAACAAATCGAAACAGGAAAAATTCTAACTCATCGTACCGTGCTAACCATAGCACAAGAAAAGTATTAACTAAATGCACTTACATTGTTCAAAGTCTCTCGCAAGCCAAAATGAACATGATGTTCAATTGCTTTTGTCGTATAGTAAGGATTGCGTTGTGGATCTATTTTAATCTAGTCATCTACAACCACATTTTTTAATTACACATCACGAGAATAAAAGATGAAAGAATAAACTTTACTTACGAATGTCATTGTCACGCGGAATGTCTGGTGCGTCCTGCGGCGGCTAGGGTATGGCTAGGGTATGTATAGTTCGATGAAATATCGAAGAGCTTAGTACACCATCCCTCCAGTGTCACTGTCCGAGCTAGATCGCTTTTGGGATTAAGGAAAACACACAAACAATAATCATCGGAATTTATAATCTGTTGAGGACGTGGGCGTTGGCACGCATCCGCCATTTTGTGTGACGTCACTACATAGGTACAGTATCTTCAAATCAAATTTTCTACACTATTTATTTGCTAAACTGTACTGTTTATAATAATTTTAAATTTCGGCTAGGGAAACTGTCGATTTCTATTCTGTATTTTTCGCACGAACTCTGTTAGTAGACTCAACACGTACACGAACTTACCGTGGATGAGGTTTGCGTATGATCCAGCAGGAGCAGGAGCAATGATGATCACTACACTTCAATTTTCCCTGCACAACACAATTTGTTGATTGCTAGTTGAACACTTCAAAACTGATGATCATATTCGATCGTGAGATGTGGAAAAAAGGCTCTTCTTTTCACTGTTCTCCTCCCTCGAGCCGTTGCACGAACGCGCAACCGCGTCGCGGCGCGATTCGTTCTTTTCGGTCCCGAGGCTCAAGTGGAAATGATGCTCAACCCGAGCTGGAGTTTTATAGAATGACGTCGTTCGCTCATCTCGCGCTCATCCCTTCCAACTCTTTGTCGACGTGGCAGCTTCTCGGGGAAATCGTGGATGTGTCACAAGCAAGCAGTGGTTGCGTTTGCGTTTTTGGGGTGAGAATGCGTTTATCACAAAACTATGAGGCGACAAATGCGATTTTTTCTGACATCATTGTTGAGATAATGAATTTATAAATTATTCTTCTTGATATACTTTAAGAGATCGCGTGAAAGGATGAGGAAAACGTGTTGTTAATGTTCTTTACCTCGATTGTTGTTTTGTTATTTCAAGCAAACGGGCTTTTTGGATTCAAATTAGTATTGCGATGCTGCTTCCTATAGTGCGCAACGCTTGGGACAGGGTGATCACTACACCATTCGTTTTGTTAGTTAATGAAATGTCCAAGATTAACAAATCTAGGATAACTTGGATGGATTTTGGAGGTCTCCAGTATGAGCGAAATATCGTGACTGGAACGCAATTTGATAAAGGACAGGTTTACGCGACAGTGCTGTAAGATGGTCCCTCAAGATGATCATATGATCAATCAAAGACGAAATATGATGAAAGATCGTATATAGAACAAGTACCATATAGTATTATATATATAATATGCTAATGGGGGTATTAAACGCGCAGACCAATATGAGCTTGAGACCCCTGTACTGAATATTATTGTATAATGTACCGGACGCTACTAGATGAGTTGCTTTGCGACGATTCTGTGTAAGTTCAGCTTATCATCTTTTTCGCGAATCCTGACAAGGCACTCTAGAAAGACCCCTACCCACCTTCCGGTTCCGCATCTCCTACCTGGAGAATGGGGCAGCTCCGGCCTGGAGCGCTAAAATCCAAGGGCACAGGTGGCCCTTCGAAATGGGTCGGTTTGTCCCGCCAGGGCCTTCGATGTTCGCAGGAATGCAGTAACATTGGGCACCGATCTAGCAACCGATGAACACAACTTCATCCAGCCAGCATCCGGTGGTGTCTGTGGGGTCAAGGCAAAGAAGAAGAAGAAGAAGAAGAAGAAGAAGAAGAAGAAGAAGAAGAAGAAGAAGAAGAAAAGAGCACGAGAAAACGAAGAAATAGGACGGCTCATTCGCACTGTAAATCTTAAACGCACTAAAAATATGATTCTGCGAGCCTCCCAACAGCTCATGTCATTGGCTGCCGGGGGGGTTGGGCCATGGTGGTCCGGGTGCGCGTGATGGTTTTATTATCCTTCGGTGTTCTCGCTTCTTTTCTCTACGGTCTTCGCGCATCCGTCTTTCTGAGTACGATCATGCGCGGACTCCGTGCTGCAAGAAAAGAATGTGCGGCTTCTTTCATGCATGCTGACCATTAGACCACAAGAGGGGTGCGAGCTGACGGTGAACGCATCATGTTCGAACGAAATGACAAAGACCATGGTCGCGGACGGCTCGCCTCAAAACGGTCAATCGATATCGCTATGCAATAGTCGCAGGGTTGGCAGTCGGCTGTAGGAGTGCAATTTGGAGCCGCATATCACATCTCCACCGGGTGTCCTGGTTTTCCGGTGAGCCGTGGATGAGCATCGTAAATCAATCTGAGAGACGGTCGTATGGACGAATGGACGCCTCGATCCTCGAGACGTGAGCAGCTCAGCACTACAACGCTCATTATGCGCATTCAAGAGGAAAAGAAGCTCGATCTGCGGAGGATTATTGCACCGGCACCGAACCGTGACGTAGTGCAGCTTCACAAGGACAAACGTGTCAAAGACGAGCAAGGGATGCGCTGCTGCTGCTGCTGCTGCTGCAACAGTCTGTCTCTGCTGGAGGTGTTGTTAAGGGTGGAGTCTTGGTTTTCATTTTTCTCCTCATTCGGCACCCACACTGGGTGCCTAAGGGGGCGAGGGGGCGGGCAATAAAAAAAACCATCTCCTCCCTCCCTCCCTCTCACCCTGTGAAGCTTCACAAAAACTCAGGACTACACGGATGGTTTCAAGAGGTTTACGGCATAAGACAGTAATACGAGTTAGTAAGATATGCCAGAAGGCAGCGAAAAAGAAACCGTTTCTCGTTTCGAAAGCGAAATCATTAAATCGAGCAATTTTTATTATCTCAAAGGATCGATTCGACGAAATTGATGACAAAGGCGACCCCGTCTGGCTGGCGGCTGATGGTTTAAGGAATTATCGATATATTAGGTTAGAGCTTACTAGGCAAAATGATTGAATAGCAGGCTCAGAAGTTTTGCCGCCGACCAATCGATTGCTAAAGTGTGCGCCAGGTCAATAAAATGATGTAGGAGTCGGTAGTTTTATGCTAACCAGTGGGATGTGATCGACTGGGCGTTAAGATTGAGACGGATTTGATGGCATAAAAAATATGTTAATAAGATTCTGCCGTTTCGACTCTACGGAATAACCAACGTAGAGTTGTTCTCGTTGTTCGTTGTTCTACCGACGAAGGCGACGAATGTCTTGTTCGATGACGAGACACCAAATAATACCAATAATAATAATAATAATGAAAAGAGCGAACCTCGTGCGGCGTTACTAATCACAGTTAATTACCGGGGAGAGGTCTTTGCTTATCCTCTCCGTAACGCTTCCAGATTCCAGCGCATTACGAGGTTGGCCTTTTTGAGTCATAAAACCACTTCACTTCAAACCGCCGACAACCGTCTCCTAACGTCGCTGGTGTGCTATCGATGGCAGAGGCAGAGAAAGAGGGTCATGTTTCTTGTGGATCATAAAACCGAAACGAACGCCAGCAAACTCCCAATAATATTCCGCAATACACACACACGCGTGTGCATTCATGAACGAATATTAACTTCGGAATTTCATAAGAAAAAAAGGAACGACAAACAGTAAAACGAAACAAATGGAAACTCGAAATACCTTCCAAGTGCTCTACTTGCTCTGGAAGCGTTCTAAGCAGAACCTATGCACAAGTGTATTTCGTGTGTTGTGTATTTCTCGCCTCAAGTGCTCAAGGGAGTTGAGGTCCATAAGATATGCTCGATTTAATATAATTGCTTACTCCGATCCGGGTCCTACGACTCAGAGTGTACTGTGTGTCATGTGAATATGGATCATGTGTACAATGGGTCCGAGATGGGAGGCAGCGTAGTCACGAAGCAATACCATATCAGCACATGATGCAGGAAATGGATGATCGTCTGGCAGATCACAATGCGGCCGTTAGTATAAAACCTTTCACGCATGAGGATTGAGCTAGGGTAGAATTTGTTTGTTTACATTAGAGAAGGGGGAAGCGGTGTGGCATTTTAAAGAAAGAAAAAGTAGAGTGGAAACAACCGAAAGAAGAAAACTATTAGAAGCAACTCGTGGTATGACTGAGGCTGCTTCGGGGATAGAGCTATTCTAATGATGGCGTAATATATGGTGAGTAAATCAGTATAGACACTGTCTTTATAATCACCTATTATTTCAAACTTAAGCCAAGATGGAGAACCGTAATCGTATGTTTAGTTTGACAAGAAAACTAGTATTCATTAGGATTTGCAATAAAACTGTTAGAAACATGGTTAAGAAAAGCTGGATTGATAAATCGGGATTTGATCATAGAACTAATCAATCGTTCTAAAGAAAGCACATACTCCATAAATCATTAGCGACGAGGGTATACTTACCACACTAATCAACAGTTCTTTCGTAATTAAAAACAAAAAAAGCGAAAATACCGAATACACGAGTAACGTAGAAAAGGTTCAATAAGCTTTTATTCCATTACTAATGGCCTAATCGTCCAGCATTCCTGCCTGCTGATGCATTTATTTGTTTTAGTATCTCCTTATGGTAATTGTAACGAAATTACAGCATTGAACAGTTCCATTCGAAATGGCCTGAAGCTGATCCAAGAGGAATATATTAGCATAATACGTTACGGTTTATGGAATGCACAGGATTCGTTTTCATGTTATTCTTTCTTTCTGTAAATTTCTGAGAGCTTAGCTTACGAGAGCAGATTAAAGGATTGTCTGTTGTTGGCTTTCTAGACTTATACAAATCTGTCGACAATTTTATTGCTCCATTGTAACATGTGACCGATCACCAATTAGATGTTTGAAGTGATTAAAATAATGACAAATTAATTTATATTACAATTGATTCATTTCACGGTGTGCTCTGAATTGACAATTTATTACAATGTGATATTGTTTCTGAGATCCTGAATCCATAGCATAGCCCGCTTACGCGTAAGTCCTGTTCACCCAAGTACATTCGCTGATCGCACTTTACTTTACTCTTCTGGTTTTTTGGTATCCGGTGGCACGTTCTTCACTTTCTTTCGTTTGTCTATCCTATTCTTCTTAGCGAGAGTAACAACGTAACTCATCCTTGTATGCCTTAAAGGAATCCATATGGAAATAGCGGTTAATGTTCACTCGTTGATGGAGAGTTAATTCACATTACAAGAAAACAGCGGAATTTTTATCAAGGCACCGTGGAACTTGGAGCTAATTTAATCGATATAAAGGAGAGCAGATTTGTCATTTTGTTTCCAAATTTGTTGGCTTATCTAAAGTAGTTTGCGGGACGAAAATACAGCATGTGAAGCTCTTTTTTTATAGATGGCAGTTGCGTTGATTAATAAATAAGTCAAAATCACCTGCGATCGAAATGACATCTTCGATGATAGTGATTAGTGATTAGTGATTGAAAAACAGCAAAGGTCTATCTAGAACAAACTCCACCGGCAGAAAGTTCAAGTTTCATTTGAGTGGCGATTCTCAGTTTATACATAAAACACGAGTGTATCTCGAGGAAGTAATAATAGTAATGACTTTATCAAAGTGCTGTACTTTAATGCTTTTGTATATCATAGTTCACTTTGGGTAGCTAAGCAAGTTTAATATAACGAGCAAAGCAACAAGGTGGAAACGTAGTTAGTTGTATTTTAACTGTTGAGAATAAAGCTCAATATATAACAAATACCTATAAGGCAGGGAGCATCATTTTTGAAACGGGGGAATCGCGGAGAACTCCATCTGATAATTTATGGAGATTATTTTTTCACAAAGATTTTACAACTGTTAATTAAAGAATTTCATTGAAATAACAATTAATTTAAATTGAAGTTTACGGAAACGTTTAGTAACAATAGAAATCAGCAGAAAGAATGCTTAAGGCAGAGATGAGCAAGAATCTAGCAGTTCAACAAAACTATTTGGATACTAGCTGTCGAACAAGATTTTCAAATAAAAAGATGTTCGACCATCTGTACACTAAAGTTGAAATCGAACGTGTGGTTGCATACGAAACTTCTCGCAATGATCCTCATTCTGGCTGTGGTAACGAAACATGATTGTGTATGCTTTTAGTATCACTAGATTAAAAAAAAAGCCTACAACCAGAATATGTCATCGATCAGAAATTGAATTGTTTGAACTGGTAAAGTCCACTTTAGCGGCTGTGTGATCCCTCACCATCATACACACAATGAAAATGGAATACTCTTCCATAAAATTAAAGTTTAGTTAAAGAATGTTTGGATCGTGTTTAACGAACGATAATAGATAATTAAAATTAACAAATGAAAAAAATGAAATAGAAATGAAATACTTTTATCACCACCTTGTGCTACCAAATGATAGGGTGAAAAAAGGGAGCTAAAGTGAGTTCCACCAACATTTTAATGCCGATTGATTGCACGGAAATGATAAATAATGGTAACATATGGCGAAAATACTACAATGGAACTGTAGAGATTTTCTAAATATTTTTTTTTCTAAATAATAAGAGAAATCATTCCTTTTAAAGCGTCCTGAACAAATTATGGATAATGGCACAGAAAGCCAGCATACAACCAGAATATTTCATCTATCAGAAATTCAAATGGATAACCCAATTACCGGGAAATACCAGAATATGTCATCTATCAGAAATTTGATTGCTTTAGTAAGAAGTCATTTTCAGCGGTGAAATAATCCCTTATAACATACAATTTAAAAATAAAAGTGCTGTGAGCTATACTTAATTATGGGAGATTTTAATGCACACAATGATATATGGGGCAGTTGCAAAGTGGACAACCGAGGAAAAACAATAAACATACAAACAATAGCGGACCACTATGCGAAGCATGTGGAACAAAAATAACAGTAAAACATATATTAGCAGACTGTATTAAACACGATAGAACCAGGGAAGAGTGCAGGCTCACTGGAAAAATAGTATTGACCTAAGCAACAGTAAGGAAAATGAAACGAAAGTAGTAAAATTCATGAGAAAAACTAAATTAATCAAACTAATCTTCAGCTTTACATTAATATATATTAATGACTATTTTATGTAAACACGTTTCTAAGAGGCGAAAGAACCTGGTCAGTTTAAAACCTCTATAATTGAATAAAAAAAAAGTTATAGAATAAAGCACATTTATCGCTAGGACATAAAAGAAAGAGAAAATACTTTTATGAACACGTTAGTTGGCTAAATAAATCATGGCCTTGAACGACACGAAGGCATTAGCATCTCAGCCAAGCCGATCACTGATGATAGCCGATTGGTGGCGCCCATTGTATACGGGCGGCTGTGCTTAGCCGTCGAAACTTTAGAAAGCCCTGAACTGGCCTGAACGAACCGGACTGGCTCTGAAAGTTTACGAAAGCCCGCCTACAACCAGAATATTTCATCTATCAGAAATTCGAATGATGAGCCTTATTACCGGAAAATACCAGAATATGTCATCTATCAGAAATTCGAATGATTGAGCTAGTAAAGTCAATTTCAGCAGCGGAGTGATCCCTCATTATCATAAACACAACGAAATTGAAATACTTTTTCATCATTGACAACACTATAAATTAGAAATAAAATGAAATAGAAATGAAATACTTTCATCACCACCGTGTGCTACCAAATGATAAGGTAGTGTGCGCGAGCTACAGTGAGTTCCATCCACAGTTTAATGCCGAGGGAGAGCACCCAAATGATAAGTAATAGTAAAATATGCAGAAATTCATAAACGTTTCCGTAAAACCAAATTAGATGGATGTAATGAAAAAAAGAAAGTTTGGTAAATTGAGCGAAGGCAAAAGTGAATTAGAAAATCAAGAAAATCAGGAATGAATGTCATCAACATTAAGGACTTTAGTCAAACTGCCAAAGATGGCAGGGCCTGTATCCCTTGTTCCGGTGAAGTAAGCTCTAAGTTGACTTCAATGCTGTTTAACGACTTCCTATTCGGGGGGACAACAATACCCCTCGCTTGGTAGTATAGCAAATTGAAAATCTATCTCATTAGCAACGCTCAAGAAGGCTTCGGTAAGTATAGTCATAATGGATTCCTTTATGGGCATCTACTATTCTGTCTATCAGTCTGTATCTGGGCTAACTAACCTTATCTATAACCTACTATCGACTATTACTTACTGCTACCTATGGGGTCGGACGATAGGCTTTCCTCATCTCCATCATCGCCTGGATCATACATATCAGCAGTGGCCGAATGCAGGCGATCGGCATTGTTTCCATTTTCGCTGTGTTTATGCTGCCGCTGTAGATCTGCCAGCTGCCGGCGTAGCTTCAAAGCGCGACTACGCAAGTCCTTCTCTCTGCTCACCAGCGCCTGTATCCGACCGAAGGTAATCTTCAGCTGCGATTGATCCACGGACCATCGCGTATACAGTTCCGACCACAGCACAATGCTGATGGGTGCCACCGAAGGCCAGATAACGGCCGGATTCGGCTCGTACAGTGGATTTAGCAGAGATTTGACAACCTCAGGGCGATTCAGATGTGACCACAGACTGGTTGTTCGAGTAAACACTTTGAGCCTTACCCGCTCATGCTCACTATCACACAAGAACGTACCATATTGGCTGAAGTAGCTGTGCTCGAAGATCACTATCAACAGGCGGTGATCATACTCGAAACTGCAAGGGAACTGGGCGTACAATTGATACACGCAATCGAGAAACAGCAGGAAGGTCGCGCTCGAGCTTTTCCGTCTCTGATGCGCTGGCGTATAGCACGAATGCTTATGTCGGGTTGAGAACGGATATCCGCCCTGTAGCCATTCTCGCTCGATAAGCGCTTGCAATCTGTGGGTGGGGGAAAGAACGCGAAGCGTGCGATAATGTTGAGTGCTAGATAATTGAGTATGCCATCCGCTTCCAACACTTACCCCCGTATCGTTCGGCAGTCAGGATTTAATATAATTTGCACCAACGAAGTAACAATGAGCGTCGTGTCAAACCCTTTGCCACCATGAACTAGTACCGGGCTTCCCTCCTGATCGAGACACTGCGCAACGACACAGGCCGCATTGAGTGCATTGAGTACATAGCCTAACCAGCCAGAGATCTCTAATCTCGAAAGCCATTTATCCGAACTGCATTGTACATCGTTGCATGCTTCCATTAGCTTCTGAAAGCTATCCAATAATGCCGAGACCGAGCTAAATTGTCCGATGGGACGCGTTACTTTCTTCCACTGCGAATAATGCTGGTCCGTTTCGGTGTTGCCACCTTTGCCCTTGCTGCCCCAGGTGTCAAATATGAAGCCTTTTTTGCTACGGCCAAGCACCGCATTGAGGATCGCCTCGTCCGCCCGGCATCGTTTCGTCACACCGGGTGCGGCCAGTGGTTGTGAACTGCGTAGCATTGAAGCACCGTTTGTATGACGATACGCTAACACCGGAAACCGCCCGCCGTCACGGAATGCCGCTGATTGTACGATCTGGTCGTCCGTGATGGATCGTGGCACGAGCAGCTTGGAACCATACGTGGGACACACTTGGTACGAGCTGTTTACCGTCGTCAGTCGCCACTCATCTCCATTGGCCAGCAGCTTGGCGTACTCTTGTTCCGGTCGGTATGCGCCATATCCGTCCTCTAGAATATCGTACATTCGAATGTAGAAGAAGGGATACAGCATTTTCGTTTCCTCCAAGTTGGACAGCTGCTCGATAGAGTTGGAAATGTTGAAATACTCCTGTGGCGACAGGATTTTCAGCGCGATAATGCGCAGATCCTTGCATTTCAGGATGATCGTACCGCCTTCGAGAATATTATTCACAATGTGCGGCTTTCGTTCGACCAAGTCGATATTCTGGTGCAGCAGCTGTAAAAGAACAAAACTGTGTGAAACAAAGGGAGAGGATTGCACCTATTTCGCGGAAAATTAAATTAAAGTGGGCTGCGTGGACCACACGTAATGCGATTAGTTTGACTCCTTTTTCCTCGTTTCCAGGGGCTACGCGGCGACGAATCATCGAGCCATATGGTACCGGATGAGACGAGTTTAGCCTCATTTTAGAGGGCCAAAGTTCTTAAAAAATATGATAAAAGTAGCCAATTTCGCAACTTACCCACAGTTCTTGAGCTCCCTCTTGTCGTGTACTCAAAATTAAATGATGCCCAGTGATGCAAAGGGTTCCGTCGACGGGCCTTTCGCTTAGCTGATCGTAAAGCAGCACTCCGTCCAGCTTGGGAGTCAGGATGAGCTCGGCAAACTCCATGGCGGAGCGCCACACTTTCACGACGATTCGTGCACAAGGTAACCACGATTATTAACCTGAACTAAGGGGTTTTGTGAACGTACGTTCTAGATTTCGCTGGTAGAAGGCGCAAAAATATGTGGGCCAGATCGAGCTTATAGAAGGATTTTTTTTTGGTCCGAGCTCGGGACAGAGTTGACAGCGGTGACTGTGTGAGAAAGAGACGTCATTCTATAGTGAGAATTCCTCTCATGGCTCCGCATTTTTTCATTTCCGCACAAAAATAACGGAATAGTTTAATCTTTCGTGGTTTTACAGCAACAATTATTGCGGCATGCTGCAGGAACCGTTTTAGGCAGCATGGCTTCGGTTCCGGATATCATCAAGGTACAGCGCACCGTTCATGATCCTTCGAATCCGCTGGTATATTTTGATGTGAAAATCGGAGACGAGAGCGGTGAGTGGAGCGTTCAGCGCGCCGGAGTTTCTTACCGGAAGATTAATAAACGATTTCCCTGCTCTGGCCTCCAGTTGGCCGAATCGTGATAGAACTACGGGCGGATGTTGTACCACGGACAGCGGAGAACTTCCGTGCTTTGTGCACGGGAGAGAAGGGCACGGCAGCAGCCAGCGGAACTCGGCTCCACTACAAGGGCAGCCAATTCCATCGGGTAAAATCCCTGTTCATGTCCCAGGGCGGCGACATCGTGAACTTTAACGGTACCAGTGGCGAAAGCATTTACGGGGATACCTTTGAGGACGAAAACTTTCATCTATTGGTCAGTCCAAGGAAACGTTACACTGATTTGGTCACTAAATTTGTCACTAATGTGGTTTTGCATTTCAGCATGAAGATGGTGCAGTATCGATGGCCAACCTTGGCAAACCTCACACAAACAATTCCCAATTTTTCATCACCTCCGGCGAGTGTCCGCATCTTAACGGAACGAATGTGGTCGTCGGGTACGTGATACGCGGTGGAGGCATTATCGGAGAGATGGAACGAAACTCCAGCGAAGAAGGGGAACCACTTGTACCGATCGTGATTGAAAATTGCGGTCAAATCGAGACAGGCAACGATTGGGGCATACACGACAGCGACGATGAGTTCGATCGGTTACAACCGTTTCCGGAGGATTGGGAGAAATTTTATGATTCCTTTACGGTATGGCACTTTCGGCCGCTCCTTCCTGCAGCAACAGGTGTCTACGGATTTGCTCTTTATCATAGGTTGTTGAAATGCTGCAGTACCTGAACTCGATACGGAACGCTGGCAACAGATTCTTCCGGGATGGAGATGATGTTCGTGCGAATCGGCGCTACAAAAAGGCGGAACGTTACTACAACTTCTTCACTAACCAACTCAATCGACAGTACCCGCGTGAGCGCCAGACACAGCTGGAGCAGTTCCAACTGCTGAACTGCCTCAACCAGGCCGCGGTACGTTTACGGTTGAAGGAGTACGCGAACGTCGTGCACGCATGCAATGTCGCACTAGCGATCGATCCTGAGAACACGAAGGCCCTTTACCGACGCGGATTGGCACAGAACGAAATGCGTAACTACGAGCGAGCACTGGATGATCTGGGTAGGGCACTGCAGCGAC
>NC_064874.1:505000-517500 GCF_943734745.1 Anopheles darlingi | reverse complement strand
GGATTCTGGGGAGTGTATGGCAAAGCATAGACCGATATCGATTGTGCACCTCGTTGGGTGTGATTTGGCGCTCAACGTGGACTGCCTCGAAGCTCTACCTGCTGCCGCATTGAACACTTTATTGCTCCGATTGCATAACATCGGCTGCATTGGGTGGAATGGTAGGCGGTGGATCGGAAAAACAACCAACCAGCATGCGAGAGGTTATGGGGTATGTGTGAAAAACAACAAACCAGCTTCCATCCAACATCGCCGGTGCTGAGCATCGCAACACCTATACTCGCTACCATCTCCGGAGATACGATGGAATCTGAGCTAATGAAGGGAGATTTTTAATAAAAAAGGATGAAAAAACACACGCATGCGGAGCAGCTGGGTAGAGATTGTATAAATTTGAGTGCCACGAAGGAGTCTGAAGATATCATATATGAAGAAGCCACTACAACCCGATCACATGCCCTGTTTTAGCCTACTTTGATTAATTTCATCCAACCTACATTTACATCTACCTCCTACGATTGACTGATGCCCTCTGATGTTGTTTTAATTTTTTTTGTCTCGATAGACATTTTCATAGTTTGAAATAGACCACACGGCCAATCTTAGCATCGAAACGACAGCTCACAAGCAGGAAGTTACACAACTATGGCACCATAACCCAGGTCAGACCGCCCAAGAAAGAAAAGCAGCATCGCCGTCTTGGATTGGTACTGGTTCACACTTTCATCTGACACAACTTTCATTCTGTTGCAGGCGTATTTCGCGGAAGTAGGCGCTGTGTCATCGTTCCGCCTTACCTCCGGTTTATTCCGGAACTGCCGTTCTGGGAGATAAACACTTCTTCTCTTTTCCGATGTGAGTCACATTTGAACAATGTTTGAAGATGAGCAAAACCAAGTGCGGTCAAGAGTTTTGAGCTATGAAACGTAGATATGTATGTAGATTTATCAAAAGAAAATCATCTTCACAGATGTGTAAGAGATAAATCGCTTTCTCTGATCTTTGCGGAGCATGCAGATCCTAAATTGATTGATACTTTCGCTTATACATCAAGGTTCCAGATAGGTGTAAAGTTCATTAACACTATAAATCCATATTTTACTGAAATATTCTTCCACAAAAAACCACATTTTATGGCCCAATTCTTTGGTTGAACCTGTTTGGTGCTCTGCTGTGCCATATCATCAATAGCTCAATTACATCTTAATTTCCAAGGCTGCAACAAACGCTGGCCATCGGTTTCGTCGATTCAATGACAAGCAATCTCATTTTCATTAAACTTTCCTCCATCTTGCAAGATGCTGTAGCTGAAGGATCAGTGCCGATGTGTTCATCATCATCAGCTAACCGGAAAGAGCGATGTTGCTGCCATGTAATCTCATTCAATACTGCTTCCGCACGTCGATCTCGCGCGTGTGCGTAACATAGAGAGTTGTCATAATTAACATTTTCACGCACCGCACTCTTGTGGCTGCGCAGATCGACGAGCGATGCCGGAAGACATACCATGATTCCGACAGCCCGATGAGAAGCTAACGGTGCGATGGAGTTTGGCGATGATTATCCCGATAGTAGAAACCATGAAGCTTCTCCAATTATCACTTAGATCGGTATGGGTGAGTACCACGAGCACGGGATGGAAACCGGAAAAACTTCTTCAAGTCGTCACATTGGTGTAGTGTTTTAAGAAATCAATCATCACAAGCTCGTAAGGATTGCGGGTGAAGCAAAATGGAAAGGACAAAATTCAAAGTCCCCGATGAATCGCGAAACCGGTCGACTGGCCCGGAAGAAGAGCAAATACTGGTCGTCTGGCTGGAACCTGGTTACCACGGTCTGCGTGCACGCTGATGCTTGCTCCCTTCATTGGCTGCCCTTCGCAAAGCATAAATCAACGAGAATCGGAGTCAGTGTCTGGCGAACAACTTTTACCTACCAGGAAGCGACAGTGCATCGGGAATCAGGTTTTTACAAGATGCCATCCCTTGCCCATCTCACCCTGCCAATCCAGTTCGCTTCAGATACGTGACATATCTGCCAAGACCGTTGCTGTTGCTGCTGCTACGACCTGTCCTCACCTTCCTTCTGACCCGATTTAGCAACCAACGGGGAACCAAAGCATGCGCCGGGTTGTCTGGATGTTGACTGGCTCTTGCTAATATCATTAATCTAATTAATGGAATCGCGAACAAACTGGATACAGTTCTTCTCTTCCTTGCTATATCTAGGCCAATGAAGGCTGTGTAATACAATGAAGAAATGTAAGCAGCATCATCCAAATTAGGTCAACTACTTGGCTGAAACAGCTCCTGCTCTGTTCAACTTTTCAACTTTCAGAATCCAGCGGTCTGTGTAAAGAAAAGTAAGGCGATTCTTCGGGCCCGGTCAAAATGCATAAATTCGGAACGAATAATCGTGTGTTCTGCAGGGCTTACGACTCTCACCGGGTCATGCTACCCTGTGGCCATTTTGTTTATACAATAGCGCACTACCATGCGAATCACAAAACAGCAAGCAACCCGCATTCACTGCACGTGGCCAATGGTCTGCGCTCTATTTAGCGAAAGTGAAAGCCATGTCGGCTATCTACTTGCCAGCGTTTGTTCCACTCGAGCGAAGATGGATTCGGAAAATTTTTCTTTTCCAAAGAAAAGAGCGTGAGCAGGATGGTGGCAGCACCCATCTGAAAAGTGTCTTCGAAATCAAGAATCAAACCTGCCACCGGATTCGAATTTTCGTATGCACAACTGTTCAAACCTCTCGTTTCATCGCGCTCCTGGAGCGGACTGAATGACCTCTTTTTCAGTTTCTATTATTGGTTGCCATTTAAACAAGAAGAGTTGTACAAGTCAGAGGCATCTTGAGGAATCGCGATCTCGGTGGTACTTGAGTTTGGTTGTGCTCATTTCATCCCACTTACGATCCGCGCCGGTGCGTCGTGACCGGGATTCCATTCGATTTTAGTACCTTCGTAAACACTTTCCATCGGAACCTGACCAGCACGATGCGGATATGCGGGAAGCATGCTTTCGATTGTATGTCGGAAGATCGGAGCATATTTGGCCATGCATTCTTCCAACAATAACTCATTATTATTCAATTTATTGTAGATTTATGCAGGGACAACCATTGAGTACCGCAGCATCGATTAGCATGAACAGTCGCACGCTTTTCAGTACAATCTGCATTTCTTTGATATCGGATATGATGCCATTGATAATCCATATACACTGCCGCTCAGCCTTATGAAACGCTCACTCAAGTTCTTACGGATCTAACAAGTCAATAGCAACGCGAAGCGAAGTCGCGCTGGAAGTGTTCTTTGTTTGTGAACTTGTGTGATTGCGTGGTTGGGCACCACGCCATTCCAGCTGACCGATAACGCCCACCAGAGATGCCAATAAATAATCAGACACCGCTTGTGTCGTGGTGTGGACCGTTGGCTTATTTTATCGCAAAGTTGAGGCGGCCACCTCAGAAGAAGCACGATGAGTCAGAATGGACAGGGTGCGGACTGCCGATGGTTTCGGTCCGTTGGAAACACCAAAAAGGGGGTTACCTCTTTCCATTCCAATGTTTCATTCCGCGCATTACCTTTTCCCATATGTTAACGTTATTCCGCCAAATTTATTCCGTCCAACTGAGTTAGCCAACTAGCGTTTGCTGTTGCGTGATGGATTCTGAAACCAGGCTTATGGTTTGAACGATAGCGGATCCTTGCGTGAGGCGCCAATCGGATGTTGGAAACGGAAAAGGAGAACACTATAGGAGTGGGAGCAATCATGTCTGAGAGCGTAGGAACAACGCTGCATGAATACTGGTGTTACTATCTACTACACAAAACTATATTCTACTTGCAAAATTTCCACGAATAATTACACAATGTCTGTGCAATATTGAATCGTTCCTTCATCTTCATGAATCATCGCGTCCCGATTTCTGCTCGCGATTATTTTGCAAAACCATTTGCAGTGAGAAAATAAACTATACGCGATGAAAGATGCATGACGAGTTCGTGTGACTCATTAGAGTGCGTGAATAATTGAAGAGTGACTACGCTGTGTTGCCTTTGAATACGCGAATCATGAAGGAGACCAATCATACAAACTGCATACTCATCATTATGCTTCTTGGGTCAAAGGAAAACAACTAATACTCTTTCGTAGCAGCGATAATTTCCGGAATGTAGCACTTGGTCGGTAGCTACCTGGAAGAGATATCAGGAAATGATAAACTTATCTAATGTCCATAGAGATAACCTACATAAACATACCGTCAGACCAGTGCAATTGCTCTGCGGTCCTACGTTGCCAGCAGCCAGGGTGTTTTCAACGGCCATTGAAACAGCTGAGGATTCCATAACAAATGGTCTCGCAAAGCATTTTTAAAAATGTATCTTTTGGTCATTTATCACATAGATAGTAGACAACGACGGGGGACTTCGTTCATGCGGTGTTCCCTCGCTATAGCTTGTAGAACGTTGGACGTTATCGGTGAAATGTCTTCGCCAAATTTAGTTCAACGGCAGCAAACACACGTGAAATTCGATCGTGAAAATCAATTTCCCGCTAGCAGGAGTGGGAAGAAAGTTGTGACCACTTGCTGCGTTGCCCACCAGATGGAGGACAAAGATCCAGCAAACAAACGGTTCCATTGCTCCTATTTTACGCTAAACTGATCACCTTGGTCACCTCAACCGATGACAACGGCACCTAGCTGTCCCCCGGGTCCCATTTCCACCTTTTGAGAGTAGACTCGCTGCTAGTGGGCGCTTCGAAGATGTGCAAATCGTTTCATAGAGACACGGTTTCGTCGGCCAGATACGTTTTCCAAAACAGCCTTGTATAACGGTACTGTCCGTTTGCTCCAATTACGCCAAGTGTTTCTCCTGGTTATCATGCGCGAAACCAGTGATAGTCCGTTGGTGGCGATGCTGCAAACGATATGTTGTGGCCCCCTTTTTGTTGAACTACAAATTACCAGTTTTATGGGAATTAAATTACTTAAATGGAATGAGTTACTACAGATTAAGGTCATCTGGGCAGCACGCATCTACTTTAAACTTTTCGGCTAGATTTCATCTCGAGGCACGACTCAAAGCAATGAGGAAGATCGTTTTTGTTTGGGGTCTTCCGAAATATCACGATCGCGTGCTGATGCGATATTATTTCAACACATTCAGTGGTCACTTGCCAATGGTCCGAGCATCAGCGGCTGCACGCAAACCCGATTGACGCTATCAAAATGATTCAAGTCAAGAAAGGCAATCTGCTGAATTATGGACACCCGTGAGACGTGAATGATTTCGCAATGGTTTAATCATAAAGAATGATCCGAAGACGGACCATCCCGCGGATGGCAGAGGAATCCATTAGACCACACGCTGCCAAACAAACCCATCATAACGTTCGATGATTTACAGCTCCCTGACACACACAAACACAACAGATCCGATCCGATTGCAGGGTGGTCTTTACCGTATCAGCGGGTCGGCCTTCAGTTGGGTCATCCAGTTAATGCTCCCTATGGTGCACACAGTGTCACGCACCATCCGAGGGCCACATAGTAATGCTGCCTGCGCTTCCCAACGATCTCTGCACTGACTGCAGGAAATGAATTTGGAAATGGCGTTGATTGGGGAATAGATTCTCTAATTTCATCGGCCATAAAATTTAAAGCCAATCTCCAATCGAATTCTCAT
Source organism: Anopheles darlingi (assembly GCF_943734745.1). Lineage (NCBI taxonomy): Eukaryota > Metazoa > Arthropoda > Insecta > Diptera > Culicidae > Anopheles > Anopheles darlingi. Next base: position 511,799 of record NC_064874.1, on the reverse strand, counting down.
TCTTGAAAAGTCTGTCGTAATGACCTAGATGCGATCACGCTAGTGGTATTCCCGTTTCGAGATTGAGATGAAGATCATTCTAGAATCGGACTCTTAAAATTCGAGCTGCCGTCTCTGGTGATTTCGAAAGACACCGAGGATGGCTCTTTGTATTTCATTTAATGATTCTTCAATAAGGATATTTCAATAGGCAGTGTTGTAGCAACAGAAAGACACTACAGGATGTACGTGTCCAAACACGGAAATGATCACTTCGTAGGAAACTACAGACAACAAATGAATAACCTTTTTCGACCAGCGTATAACTTTTGCCCCCTTTTTTCAAGATTTAATAATCGCCAAACAAAAGGCCCAGCACAAATATAAATTAATTTCCTTTCAAACATCCAAAATATCATTAAAAGAAATGATTGTATCTGTGTGTGTGAGTGTTTTTCCCACAGAATCTTAATCGAACAACAATAAGCGAACCAAGACGCAATTTCCGTGACTGAGCTAATCCGGGTCCCGGGGGCTTGAGAAGCCGCAAAGGTTTTGTTTGTTGCGCACATGTAATAGCGGACAAATTCGGACAACGATAGCCACGAGCGATCCATTTCCTTACAACCGAACGTTTCCGGTGATCGTATGCCACCCAAAATGCAAGTTTTAAAGCACGCCCCGAGGGAGATCCCCAGCACGATCCAATCAATCAGACGCAATTAGCTGGCTCCATGTTTGGGGGAAGCCTTCTTGGACTACACAGGTGGAACGCAGTCACTTGTAGCGAAGGAAACGAAAAGTTTTATGATCTTCAAAGATCAGATATGCGACAGTTAAAGGGGAAGGTTATCTAAGAAATGTTATACTTTTCTTTGCTGGTTAGTTCCGCCGTATTGCGAAACCACCATTCGTCGCTCAGTCCTCTTGTGGTCCGCTCCAGCGGACGGAATGCGGAAAGAAACAATGCATTCTTCAGTGCTGGCCAAATGAAAACTCATAAAACCAATTTGGAGCGCTTATGCTTTCAAGAGGTGCAAGACCCTCAAAAGATTCTCTGGATGAAATATATCTCTTAAAACCAATCGAAGAAAGCACGAACATCAAGGCGGGTTCGTCCATTTCGTTTCGTAAGCACAAGCGCATGTAATTCAATCAGCACAAAAAACAATGAACACGTTGTCCCTATGCAGTGGTTGATTTAAGCGAATGCTGCGGAAATCCGAGATCGCTTCAATCAATCGGTTCGAGGGACTCCGCGAAAAGTGATTTACGGATCCAAATTTCGATCTTCGGTTGAGAGTGTTACAGGAGCACCATTTCGACGGTTTTTTTTCTTCAGGGCACAGGAAAGTGAAAGGTGTTGTGTGCAGTCTGAGGTTGGCAGACTAGCAGTCCGTCGGGGTTCACCTCGAACGCCACTGACATCGAACAGTAGCACGAACCGGCAGCACAGTTGGCTTCAAGACACGACGGCCTCGCTTCACTGTGACTCTGAGACAAATCAGAATGCATGAGACAATCTTAACTCATGGTGGCCTAATTTTACCTCCACATATATTCATGTTGAGGCCGTAACCATAAAGCTGTCGCTACGATGCGATAGCTAGGTTCTTGCTGGAAGAGAACCCGTCTGTTTAAATAAGTGTAACGAGTAGGGAGTAAAGGAGCTTCTGTTTTCTTTTTTAAACTCCGAATGACCCCCACTACACTGTATTTTGCGTAAAGTTATATCTAGACTTTCAATCTAAAGTAAAGCAAGTACAATCTGTTGGCTCCGAGAGTAATGTTTTCTGTTTAGTAAATATGCATCATACTCGAAGCGAACGAGCAACACTTTAACGAGGCAACAGTGTTGGCCTTCAACCCTCCTTGTAGACAACTGTCTGACCTCTACTGTCCGCCTTATTTGCACACAGAAGGATTTGCAGCGACTCACGCAGATAGCAATCGTCCGTTGCGAGTGCAACAGGTCTGAAGCATAAAAGAAGAAGCCGATTCCCAACCTCTCAACCGGACCGGACTAGCAGATCTAGTAGGGAGCCCTGGGCACAATGTTTAAGCGTTTAGCTTCCGTTGCACACGGGAACCATAGTTTCTCTCGACGTGCAGACCGTAGATCGCCTGAAGACGTGTTCAATGACACCGACGACCGAGGTGTACCCGATGTTCATGTCACGTGATGGTGAACCTTTTATTACGTTTTATGTTTCAGGCAAGTCCGTGCACTCTATTCACAGCGGTTCAGAGCGGCGAAGGTGTTCCCACCTATATCTGGATGGTTCGTCTGTTGGTCGTGACTGGTTTGGCATCATGGCGTCGCCTGGAGGGTAGAGGCTTACCATTAATTAAATTACTCTCGTGTTCCCTGTTTCCCGATACTGTCGTTCAATAAGTTCAGTCGACGGTTTGTGTATTTCGTTGTTTGGTCAGTTTGAAGGACGGAAGGAGCTTTTCGACAACTTTCAAGGATTCTCTAGAGCAGGTAAACTCTGGGTTATTGCGGCACTTCCTCATTTTGCGTGGGGTTCCTTTATCGTTCGCGATAGTATGAGACAAGACAAGACAAGAACACTATAAAGACCATTTATGTCGAATTATCGTTAGTTGAACCACTGGGGATGAATAAGAGCATCATTTTTTTCAGCAAATTGCTCCATTCCGCAGCACGGCGCAGTTTATTCGTCATCGTCGTGCTTTGATAATCGTAAAACATGAGCAGAGCAGAAAAATTGAATAGAAATCGTTCGAACATGAAGTGCCGCGGTCAATCGTGACGGTCACTTGTGACATCGGCTAACCGCGCAGGTCAATGTACCTGGGTGGTAGCATCGTGTATGACGGGTTACAGTCCAACTGTCGGCCCAAACAATAAAATACACACATACACGAGCCACGAGTGTTAGCCCCAACATGTTCCAATGCCAATTGGCTGTTGCTGTTGTAGGCCGGCCGGCCGGCCGGTCCGCCGGCAGCAGTTGTTTATTGCTTCAACTGCTAACGGCCTTATCCATCTCACTCCACGTACCACGGCGGATTAGCCACGTAGACACGATTTGTCACATGGGTTGTCGGGGCTAAGATACGGCATATGTGTGAGTGTGTGTGGTTGGGACATGCTTTCTTTTTTCATAAAACATCAAATCAACAAACAGAAGCCGCTGGCAATCTATTTTATACAACCCATTGACGGTGGGGCGGAAGTTCACGCGTGTCATGTGAACCGCGCAAACGAGTTCGACTCAACAGTGTCGGAGGAGATGGAGTTTTGGACTTATTTTCTTGTTTTCGAACCGATCGCTGCATTTAGGAGAGTAGCTAGTGTCAAAGGCAATTGGGCTGAACAGAGTTTTCGAACAGTTGTTTTCCATTTTGAAACGGTCATTAAGCTGGTTGATAGAACATTGACCACCACACAAAGCATGGAAGCGGTGCTTTCTAGTGTTTATTGTCACTTTCTACTACTTAATGGACCGCTTCCAATGAAATTAATTGAAAAATCCAATTCACTTGGCACGCGGCACAACTTGGAAGATGCCAAACTGGCTTAAGCCAGATCTGTAGAGAGAAGACTCGTGAGTCTTTCTCTCCGCGAAAAAACAAAAACGCACACACAAGATGAACAAAGAAAGCAAAAGCAGATGCCACGTAAAAGAAAGACACTGATGGAAGTGTAGTCAACCGTATAAATCGCAATTCCGTCATGGGTGTTTTGACGCTAGTGCGGTTCTTCTCCGTCTGCAAGCCAGTCCAGCTAAAATATGTCCACTATATTGCAACATCGCGTCCACAGCATTCAGCGGAAAGAGTGCATACTTTCACTTCACTTACTATAACATTTTAGACGCTACGAATTCCACCACATTTCCCGTGGAGGTATAGAAGAGAAAAATAGACGAGATGCTGAAGCCGCGACCGAGACTGAGAGCGCATCGCGTACCGCTACATTGCTCTTAATCGAGCAGCGTTAACAAGCTAAACGGATTTACAGCAATTTATGAGTGTAACAATTGCATTACAATTTAAACCATTTTGTCGCTCCCGCGATGTTGTCGATGCTGGCGCTTCCAAAGCCCATAAACTGCGGTTCTTAGAAACACTGGCTGCAACCAATCGATATATTCGTTATATTTTTAAAATTAATGTTTAAAACAAGTTTCCCAAGTTTCATCAGCACAAGAATGGATCTCATGGATTCGTGATTGCCGCAAGGCAACGAGGGAATCCAGCGAAGAAAATTTCTTGCAATTACACTGACCAAGTGCCGTAATTAAAAGCTGAACAACTCTCGGATGTCTTGAGCATTCTGGTTTTGGTTTTTGCTTTCAAGTCGTGAGACCCACTTGCCGTACAACGATCTAGTCAGTTTGCACGGTCTCTGCTGAGAGGCTGTACTGAGAATGGACAATGGGCGGTAAGAAGCGAAGATACTCCAACCATCTATGTATCGCGTGATTCTGTTTGTCTGGGCGCGGATGGGTTACTTGGTATGGACGGGAATCTGCCCTTGGCCGACGATTACCAGCAACACAAGCTCTTAGGTGTCTCCAAGATTGATGGTGTTTATGCAAATGCCATACCAAGATATTGACACTCGAAGTCAAGAGATCCAGCATGTGGAGAAAATTATTTCTTTTCGAATTCCTTATTTTTTACAGAGGCGAGGTCTAGTTGTAGAATTGTACAATAGTTCTAAAAGCTGGCAACAACGCAGCTAGGTGAGTCTGGTGCACAACGTTTTTCTTCCCAAAAACAGACAGCTGATGATGATCAGCATCTAGCTTTAGTTGTCTTCGCAGTTGACTCCCTCTGAAGACCAGAGATTTCATATCCCATTGAGCTGACATCGGCATCGTTGAATGCACCGTTTGTACTTCCGATTTCGAGTCGAGACGGGAAGGTAATTAATTGCAATCGCACACCAGCTGTCGCCCAGCGACTCTCGGTGAAAACGGTGAAACATTATCTGGCCCAATCATCACCGTCATGCCCACGAGACGAAGCACCTCACGTCTAAGCACGTCTCACCAAAACGTTAGCAGACACAAAGGTAAGCTTCTGGTTTCTGACTCATCTTGCGACCCGATTGTCGTCCGCAATCGTCTGGAAAAATCGTCTGGCCTGGTCGTAGTAGATCAGGTTTCAAACCGCAACTCATCTACCTCTACCGATCCGACCGCTGCACTCTGCTGCAGTGCGTGCTTGCGAGTTCCGTTCCATAAGAATAACCAAAAGGCAACTGGAGCACCCGGACTACCCGGTGCGTGAAATGTAAACCGGCCAGCTTCCCAAAAATTTCGGTTAATATGTTTGTCTAAGATACGTCTGTGGATTGGCAGTTGGCGGTTGGCTTCCATTTTTAGAACCGGTATCTCTAACGTTTTCGAAGCATCCATTGGATCCATATCCGCTCCATACGCCGCAGCGGTTCTGAGCAGCCAAACGTACCGAACGAGAAACGGTGCTCAATCGATCGAAACCGCACCTACATACGGTTACGATCGATCAAACTCTTACCACACACGCAACATGTTTCTTCTGGCCGACGTGAGTGGATTAGAAGAGTAGGTTGATCATGGAGGATGTTGCTCTTCTCTTCGTGGTCGCGCACGATGATCGGTGCGATCGATGCCGAAGAATGGTAAAAAAGGCCCTTCCAATTGGGTAAAGTTAATTAATTAAACTCCAGCATGCAACTTACGTAACAACCTAGGATGTATCGCGTGCGAAGCGAATTGGTGATCATCCAAACAAACAACATTTTCCTTCTCGCAAAGTTTATCTCTTCCGTTTCATCCGCGATCGTTAACGACCGATACCCGTAACGGCGTTGGGGAACCAAACATTTGTGTGGTCTTTTGCCACAAAAAAACTCTATCTGTCCTTGAACTTTTATGCAAAACCTTGCCCATGCGATGGATCTTGCTCTTGCTGTTGAAAAAGGTAAAGATCATCCTCATCAACTTCGCAGACAGTGACAAACAGTCCCAGGTTGATGTGTGGTTTTATGGTAGTTGCTTCTGATAAGAGAAAAATGTTAAAAATCAATCCACAAGCATCACGCTGCCCTGACCCTCATCGTCATTTGGGGTCCTATTAGAGCTAATTATCAGCATGTTTATGTGCGCAGTACACCGAAACGAAAACATTGCGTCCCAGAGCATGGAAAGCATCCGATCCGATGGAGGTTTCATCGCGACAACGGCGAAGATGCGAACTGCCCTGGAGTCTGAAAGCTGGTAAGAGCGCAGTCGCAACCACGCAACCGGTCCTTCCGATGTATGCTCTCACCCAGTGGCGCACCAGCGACGACGAAGCGGTTACACGGATGTTGTCATTGAATGACTCCACTCGGAGTGGCACCTCGGTCCACGATGGTCACTAATCAGCACATTACCAGCAGCAGCACCAGCATCAGCAGCGGCGGTTTCAAATGGGGTCATCAACCGACCCTCCAGCGATCCCGTACGGCGATGGCCACGAGATAGAGCCGCTGTTGAGTCACCCGGAGGGAACTGGTGGTGAGTGTTGTGATCACGTAATAAGATGCGTGGAGCGTGTTTCGTCGACAATCGACATTCGCAGTGCCCATCGCGCTTTATCAGCAGACGATTGTTTATTCCCACTTTTTGGACCCAATCGTTCCTCCAAATAAATCCGTCCACACTTCTGATGCTTCGTAAGTAGCCAGAAACAGTATCAGTACCGCGGGCAGCTCCGCAGCGACGATGCTCTTGATGACCTAGATGTTGCACAACTCGGCGCTTAGAATTTCTCGTCTAGACTCTGTAATCGTCGTTGTCGTACAATCATACATATT